>NC_041392.1:3645120-3728153 GCF_002162155.2 Triticum dicoccoides
TTTGGCCACTTTTATTTTGATAACCTCACATGGGACAATGTTCTAATAATGATGATCATCACACTTTTATTTACTTACAACTCAATATTACAACTCGATATCTAGAACAAAGATATGACTCTATATGAATGCCTCCGGCGGTGTACCGGGATGTGCAATGATCTAGTGTAGCAATGACATCAAAAAACGGGCAAGCCATGAAAACATCATGCTAGCTATCTTACGATCATGCAAAGCAATATGACAATGAATGCTCAAGTCATGTATATGATGATGATGAAAGTTGCATGGCAATATACTCGGAATGGCTATGGAAATGCCATAATAGGTATATGGTGGGTTTATGGTACCGGCGAAAGTTGCGCGATACTAGAGAGGCTAGCAATGGTGGAAGGGTGAGAGTGCGTATAATCCATGGACTCAACATTAGTCATAAAGAACTCACATACTTATTGCAAAAGTTTATTAGCCCTCGAAGCAAAGTACTACTACGCATGCCCCTAGGGGGATAGATTGGTAGGAAAAGACCATCGCTCGTCCCTGACCGCCACTCATAAGGAAGACAATCAATAAATACCTCATGCTCCAACTTCATTACATAACGGTTCACCATACGACGGGAATCACAAACCTCAACACAAGTATTTCTACAATCCACAACTACCCACTAGCATGAATCTAATATCACCATCTTTATATCGCGAAACTATTGCAAGGAATCAAACACATCATATTCAGTGATCTACAAGTTTTATGTAGGATTTTATGACTAACCATGTGAAAGACCAATTCCTGTCATCTCTCTAAATAGATATAAGTGAAGCAAGAGAGTTTAATTCTTTCTACAAAAGATATGCCCGTGCTCTAACAAATCTAAGTGAAGCAAAATAGCATTCTACAAATGGCGGTTGTCTATGTAAAGAGAAACATGCAATCCAAACTTCAAATGATATAAGTGAAGCACATGAAGCATTCTATAAAGCCATACTCAAAAGATATAAGTGAAGTGCATAGAGCATTCTATAAATCAACCAAGGACTATCTCATACCAGTATGGTGCATAAAAGAAAAATGAAAACTAAATGCAAAAGACGCTCCAAGATTGCACATATCGCATGAACGAAACAAATCCGAAAACATACTGATACTTGTTGAAGAAAGAGGGGATGCCTTCCGGGGCATCCCCAAGCTTAGACGCTTGAGTATCCTTGAATATTTACATGGGGTGCCTCAGGCATCCCCAAGCTTGAGCTCTTGCCTCTCTTCCTTCTTCTCACATCGAGACCTTCTCGATCATCGAACACTTCATCCACTCAAAACTTCAACAGAAAACTCGGTAAGATCCGTTAGTATAATAAAGCAAATCACTACTCTAAGTATTGTTTAAAACCAATTCATATTTTATTTTTGCATTGTGTCTACTGTAATATAACTTTTTCATGGCTTAATCCACGAATATAAATTGATAGTTTCATCAAAATAAGCAAAGTATGCATCAAAAACAGAATCTGTCTAAAACAGAACAGTCTGTAATAATCTGAACATTCACCCATAATTCTGATACTTGAAAACTTCTACCAAAATTATGAAAAATAAAAAATTTGTATAGGAAGACAGTTCAAAAAGAATCAGAACCATTTGACGTTCCAGCTAAAAATGTAAAATCGCGCACTACAGTCAAAGTTTCTGTCCTGCACCGTACAAACCATCAAGCAAATGTAAACATCCTAAAGGCAAACCTTGGCACATTATTTTTATATTTAAACTTTATAAAAGCACACAACAGAAATAAATGACTCTCTAAAACTTCCGGGTTGTCTCCCTGGCAGCGCTTTCTTTAAAGCCATTAAGCTAGGCATATAGTGCTCAAGTAATGAATCCACCCAGATCACAAGGTATATCAAAGCCAATTTTAATTAACAATGATTTGTAATTTTGTAGTGAGCACAAAGTAACATATATCATACAACAATGAAGTCTAACTCTCTTCCTATGCATCGGCATGTCATAAAAGAACAATTCATGAACACATAGTAAAGGCCAATGCATAGTATAAACAGTTTCTTGCAATTTTATCGTATTGGAAACATAGAGAGGTGGAGATATAGTTCCTCTCTCATAATAACTGCAAGTAGGAGCAGCAAGCACATGCATATTATATTCATCAAAATCATCATGTGCAACGGTAAAAGGCAACCCATCAATATAATCCTTAATAAGGGCAAACTTCTCCGATATAGTGTAGTCGGGAGAATTCAAAAAGATAATAGGACTATCATGTGTGGGTGCAGTAGCAACAATTTCATGTTTAACATAAGGAACTATAGCAAGTTCATCTCCATAAGCATAATTCATATTGGAATCTTGGCCACAAGCATAGCAAGCCTCAACAAAAATGGATATTTCAAAAGAATCAACGGGATCATAGTAGTCATCATAGCAATCATCCTTCGGTAAGCACGAAGGGAAATCAAACAATGTATGTTGAAGAGTTACACTCATTAGAAGGTGGGCACGGGTAGCTAATCCTCTCTTCCTCCTCTTGTTCTTCGCTCTCCTCCTCATCTTTTTCATCCAATGAGCTCACAGTTTCATCAATTTCTTCTTCCATAGACTCCTGCAAAATATCAGTCTCTTCTTGGACAGCGGAGTAGTAGTCAATATATGGTTCAACATAGGCATTAGAAGCATAATTATCATAGCAATATTTAAGTATGGCAAAATTTTCAGATTTGTAAAGAGTAGCATCATACTTTTCAATCAAAGAAGCAATTTCGTAAGCACCCTTAAAAGCAACAGATTCTTTAATTTGTTGAACATCATAGTAACTATAAACACCCTTAGCATAAGAGGATACGATTCCATTATCACTAAACAAACATTGGTAGGGAAGGTGTTTCTTAGGGTCTTCAGAACGACAAGTATAATCATATATTTCACATAAATTCCAAGAATAACATTGCAAACAATGAATTTGATCCAGTAAAGTTTTCCCTTTTTCAGATATTCGGTGTCGCACATAATAAGCATGCTGATCTAAAGATTTTCCCTCAACTAAGCTAGTTGGGGTTTCAGCACGAGCACAAAGGGATCGAAGATGATCCAAGTAATAAGCCTCAGCAGTGTGATATATTTTGAGTGGTTCTTCAACCATTGGTTTAGTAGGTACAACTAATTTTTTTGGTATTTTGCGTTTCCTACCCATAACTAAAGATAGAAAACAACTAAGAACAACAAATAAAAATTACTTAGTGATAAAGAAAACAAGCACACACGAGAATATTCACCCCACGCTATTGCTCCCCGGCAATGGCGCCAGAAAAAGGTCTTGATAACCCACAAGTATAGGGGATCGCAATAGTTTTCGATAAGTAAGAGTGTCCAATCCAATGAGGAGCTAAAGGTAGAACAAATATTCCCTCAAGTTCTATCGACCACCGATACAACTCTACGCACGCTTGACGTTCGCTTTACCTAGAACAAGTATAAAACTAGAAGTACTTTGTAGGTGTTTTTGGATAGGCTTGCAAGAAAATAAAGAGCATGTAAATAAAGACTAAGGGATGTTGTAAGTAAAGAAGCAACTAAAGTAAATATAGCGAGTGTGGAAAAGTGGTGGTAGGAGTTGCGAAATTGCCCCTAAGCAATTGACTACTTTACTAGACCGATAGCAAGTATTATGTGGGAGAGGCCACTGCTAGCATGTCATCCCTGATTTGGAATTCTATGCACTTATGATTGGAACTATTAGCAAGCGTCCGCAACTACTAACTTTCATTAAGGTAAAACCCAACCATAGCATTAAAATAAATTGGTCCCCCTTCAATCCCGTATGCATCAATTTCTATGCTAGGTTGAAGCTTCTGTCACTCTTGCCCTCCAATACATAGTACTATCAACATACAACTAACCCTATGGTGTGATCCACGCGCGCTCTCATATGATGGGCACCAAAGGATAGCAACATAACCACAAGCAAATTAAATCTATCATAGCAATTCATCAACCACCGATAGGACAACGAAAATCTACTCAGACATCATAGGATGGCAACACATCATTGGATAATAATATGAAGCATAAAGCACCATGTTCAAGTAGAGGGTACATCAGGTTGCAGAAGAGTGGACCGCTGTAGATAGAGGGGGGAAGATGATGGAGATGTTGGTGATGATGGTGGAGGTGTTGGTGTAGATTGCGGTGATGATGATGGCCCCCGGTGGCACTCCGGTGCCACCGGAAGCGAGGGGGAGAGAGCCCCCCTCCTTCTTCTTCCTTGACCTCCTCCCTAGATGGGAGAAGGGTTTCCCCTCTGGTCCATGGCCTCCATGGCACGGGAGGGGCGAGAGCCCCTCCGAGATTGGATCTGTCTCTCTTTCTCTCTCTGTTTCTGCGTTCCCAGATTCTTCCCATTCACCGTTTCTTATATTCCCGGAGATCCGTAACTCCGATTGGGCTGAAATTTTAACACGATCTCTATCCGGATATTAGCTTTCTTGCGGCGAAAGAATGGCATCAACCGCCTTACGGGTGGCCCACGAGGGTCAGGGGCGCGCCCAGGGGGGCAGGCGCGCCCCCTGCCTCGTGGCCACCTCGGGCACTGTCTCGCGTGGATTTTTCTTCCCAAAAATCATATATATTACAAAAAAAATCTTCGTCAATTTTTATCCCGTTTGGACTCCATTTGATATGGATATTCTGCGAAACAAAAAACATGCAACAAACAGAAAATGGCACTGGGCACTGGATCAATATGTTAGTCCCAAAAATAGTATAAAAAGTTGCCAAAAGTATATGAAAGTTGTAGAATATTGGCATGAAACAATAAAAAATTATAGATACGACGGAGACGTATCAGTTATTCACTTAAATCGGAGAATAATGGTTGTTCTATTTATATGAGTAATATTTTTTATGGTCATGCACCCTTGATGAGTGGTCTATTTCTGTTGAATCTCGATCGTGGTAATACACATATTCATAAAATTTATGCCAAAAGATGCAAAGTTAATAATGATAGTGCAACTTATTTGTGGCACTGCCGTTTTGGTCATATTGGTGTAAAGCGCATGACGAAACTCCATGCAGATGGGATTTTGGAATCACTTGATTATGAATCACTTGATGCTTGTGAACCATGCCTCATGGGCAAGATGACTAAGACTCCGTTCTCCGGACCAATGGAGCGAGCCATTGACTTATTGGAAATAATACATACTGATGCATGTGGTCCGATGAGTGTTGAGGCTCGCGGCGGGTATCGTTATTTTCTGACCTTCACTGATGATTTGAGCAGATATGGGTATATCTACTTAATTAAACACAAGTCTGAAAAATTTGAAAAGTTCAAAGAATTTCAGAGTGAAGTGGAAAATCATCATAACAAGAAAATAAAGTTTCTACAATCTGATCGTGGAGGCGAATATTTGAGTTATGAGTTTGGTCTTCATTTAAAACAAATGTGGAATAGTTTCGCAACTCACACCACTTGGAATACCACAGTGTAATGGTGTGTCCGAACATCGTAACCGTACTTTATTAGATATGGTGCAATCTATGATGTCTCTTACCGATTTACCACTATTGTTTTGGGGTTATGCATTGGAGACAGCTGCATTCATGTTAAATAGGCACCATCTAAATCCGTTGAGACGACACCATATGAACTGTGGTTTGGCAAGAAACATAAGTTGTCGTTTCTTAAAGTTTGGGGTTATGATACTTATGTGAAAAACCTTCAACCTGATAAGCTCGAACCCAAATCGGAGAAATGCAGCTTTATAGGATACCCAAAAGAAACTGTTGGGTACACCTTCTATCACAGATCCGAAGGCAAGATATTTGTTGCTAAGAATGGATCCTTTCTAGAGAAGGAGTTTCTCTCGGAAGAAGTGAGTGGGAGGAAAGTAGAACTAGATGAGGTAGTTGTACATTCTCTCGAATTGGAAAGTAGTTCATCACATAAATCAGTTCCAGTGATGCCTACACCAGTTAGTGAGGAAGCTAATGATGATGATCATGAAACTTCATATCAAGTTACTACCGAACCTCGTAGGTCAACCAGAGTATGTTCCGCACCAGAGTGGTATGGTAATCCCGTTCTGGAAGTCATGTTACTAGACCATGGTGAACCTACGAACTATGAGGAAGCGATGATGAGCCCAAATTCCGTGAAATGGCTTGAGGCCATGAAATCTGAGATGGGATCCATGTATGAGAGCAAAGTATGGACTTTGATTGACTTGCCCGATGATCGGCAAGCCATAGAAAATAAATGGATCTTCAAGAAGAAGACTGACGCTGATGGTAATGTTATTGTCTACAAAGCTCGACTTGTTGCGAAAGGTTTTCGACAAGTTCAAGGAGTTGACTAAGATGAGACCTTCTCACCCGTAGCGATGCTTAAGTCTATCCGAATCATGTTAGCAATTATCGCATTTTATGATTATGAAATTTGGCAAATGGATGTCAAAACTGCATTCCTTAATGGATTTCTTAAAGAAGAGTTGTATATGATGCAACCAGAAGGTTTTGTCGATCCTAGAGGTGCTAACAAAGTGTGCAAGACCTAGTGATCCATTTATGGACTGGTGCAAGCCTCTCGGAGTTGGAATATACGCTTTGATAGTGTGATAAAAGCATATGGTTTTATACAGACTTTCGGAGAAGCCTGTATTTACAATAAAGTGAGTGGGAGCTCTGTAGCATTTCTAATATTATATGTGGATGACATATTGTTGATTGGAAATGATATAGAATTTCTAGATAGCATAAAAGGATACTTGAATGAGAATTTTTCAATGAAAGACCTGGTAGAAGCTGCTTATATATTGGGCATCAAGATCTATAGAGATAGATCAAGGCACTTAATTGGACTTTCACAAAGCACATACCTTGATAAAGTTTTGAAGAAGTTCAAAATGGATCAGTCGAAGAAAGGGTTCTTGCCTGTGTTACAGGGTGTGAAGTTGAGTCAGACTCAATGCCCGACCACTGCAGAAGATAGACAGAAAATGAAAGTCATTCCCTATGCCTCAGCCATAGGTTATATCATGTATGCAATGCTGTGTACCAGACCTGATGTGTGCCTTGCTATAAGTTTAGCAGAGAGGTACCAAATGTTGGGTTTCGTAGTAATTTCAAAAAATTTACTACGCACACGCAAGATCATGGTGATGCATAGCAATGAGAGGGGAGAGTGTGATCTACGTACCCTTGTAGATCGACAACGGAAGCGTTAGCACAACGTGGTTGATGTAGTCGTACGTCTTCACGGTCCGACCGATCAAGCACCGAAACTACGGCACCTCCGAGTTCTAGCACATGTTCAGTTCGATGACGATCCCTGGACTCCGATCCAACAAAGTGTCGAGGAAGAGTTCCGTCAGCACGACGGCGTGGTGACGATCTTGATGTACTACCGTCGCAGGGCTTCGCTTAAGCACCGCTACAATATTATCGAGGACTATGGTGGAAGGGGGCACCGCACACGGCTAAGAATATGATCACGTGGATCAACTTGTGTCTCTAGGGGTGCCCCCTGCCTCCGTATATAAAGGATCAAAGGGGGGTGCGGCCGGCCAGGGAGGGCGCGCCAAGAGGAGTCCTACTCCCTTCGGGAGTAGGATTCCCCCCTTTCCTAGTTGGAATAGGATTCGGGAGGAGGGAAAGAGGAGAGAGAGAAGGAAGGGGGGCGCCGGCCCCCTCTCCTTGTCCTATTCGAACTAGGGGGGAGGGGCGCGCGGCCCAGCCCTGGCCACCTCTCCTCTCTTCCACTAAAGCCCACTAAGGCCCATATACCTCCCGGGGGGTTCCAGTAACCTCCCGGTACTCCGGTAAAATCCTGATTTCACCCGGAACACTTCCAATATCCAAATATAGGTTTCCAATATATCAATCTTTATGTCTCGACCATTTTGAGACTCCACGTCATGTCCGTGATCACATCCGGGACTCCGAACAAACTTCGGTACATCAAAACTCATAAACTCATAATATAACTGTCATCGAAACCTTAAGCGTGCGGACCCTACGGGTTCGAGAACAATGTAGACATGACCGAGACACGTCTCCGGTCAATAACCAATAGCGGAACCTGGATGCTCATATTGGCTCCTACATATTCTACGAAGATCTTTTAGCGGTCAGACCGCATAACAACATACGTTGTTCCTTTTCTCATCGGTATGTTACTTGCCCGAGATTCGATCGTCGGTATCTTAATACCTAGTTCAATCTCGTTACCGGCAAGTCTCTTTACTCCTTCCATAATACATCATCTCACAACTAACTCATTAGTTGCAATGCTTGCAAGGCTTATGTGATGTGCATTACCGAGAGGGCCCAGAGATACCTCTCCGATAATCGGAGTGACAAATCCTAATCTCGAAATACGCCAACCCAACATGTACCTTTGAAGACACGTGTAGAGCACCTTTATAATCACCCATTTACGTTCTGACGTTTGGTAGCACACAAAGTGTTCCTCTGGCAAACGGGAGTTGCATAATCTCATAGTCATAGGAACATGTATAAGTCATGAAGAAAGCAATAGAAACATACTAAACGATCGGGTGCTAAGCTAATGGAATGGGTCATGTCAATCAGATCATTCACCTAATGATGTGATCCTGTTAATCAAATAACAACTCTTTGTCTATGGTTAGGAAACATAACCATCTTTGATCAACGAGCTAGTCTAGTAGAGGCATACTAGTGACACTCTGTTTGTCTATGTATTCACACATGTATTATGTTTCCGGTTAATACAATTCTAGCATGAATAATAAACATTTATCATGATATAAGGAAATAAGTAATAACTTTATTATTGCCTCTAGGGCATATTTCCTTCGCCAAAGTAATCCAGGAGTGGATCACTGGACAACGGTCAAGAACATCCTGAAATACCTGAAAAGGACTAAGGATATGTTTCTTGTTTATGGAGATGACAAAGAGCTTGTCGTAAATTTTTACGTTGATGCTAGCTTTGAGACTGGTCCGGATGACTCTAAGTCGCAAAATGGATACATATTTATATTGAATGATGGAGCTGTCAGTTGATGCAGTTCCAAGAAAAGCGTCGTGGCGGGATCTACGTGTGAAGCGGAGTACATAGCTGCTTCGGAAGCAGCAAATGAAGGAGTCTTGATGAAGGAGTTCATATCCGATCTAGGTGTAATACCTAGTGCATCGGGTCCAATGAAAATCTTTTGTGACAATACTGGAGCAATTGCCGTAGCGAAGAAATCTAGATTTCACAAGAGAACCAAACACATCAAGAGACGCTTCAACTCCATCCACGATCAAGTCAAGGAGGGAGACATAGAGATTTGCAAAATACATACGGATCTGAATGTTGCAGACCCATTGACTAAGCCTCTTCCACGAGCAAAACATGATCAGCACCAAGACTCCATGGGTGTTAGAATCATTACAATGTAATCTAGATTATTGACTCTAGTGCAAGTGGGAGACTGAAGGAAATATGCCCTAGAGGCAATAATAAAGTTGTTATTTGTATTTCCTTATATCATGATAAATGTTTATTATTCATGCTAGAATTGTATTAACTGGAAACTTGATACATGTGTGAATATATAGACAAAACAAAGTGTCCCTAGTAATGCCTCTACTTGACTAGCTCGTTAATCAAAGATGGTTAAGTTTCCTGACCATAGACATGTGTTGTCATTTGATGAACGGGATCACATCATTAGGAGAATGATGTGATGGACAAGACCCATCCGTTAGCTTAGCATAATGATCGTTAAATTTTATTGCTATTGCTTTCTTCATGACTTATACATATTCCTTTGACTATGAGATTATGCAACTCCCGAATACCCAAGGAACACCTTGTGTGCTATCACACGTCACAATGTAACTGGGTGATTATAAAGATGCTCTACAGGTGTCTCCGGATGTGTTAGTTGGGTTGGCATAGATCGAGATTATGATTTGTCACTCCAAGTATCGGAGAGGTATCTCAGCTGGGCCCTCTCGGTAATGCACATCATGATAAGCCTGGCAAGCAATGTGACTAATGAGTTAGTTGCGGGTTGATGCATTACGGAACGAGTAAAGAGACTTGCCAGTAATGAGATTGAACTAGCTAAGAAGATATCGACGATCGAATCTCGGGCAAGTAACATACCGATGGCAAAGGGAATGACGTATGTTGTCATTGCGGTTTGACCGATAAAGATCTTCATAGAATATGTAGGAACCAATATGAGCGTCCAGGTTCCGCTGTTGCTTATTGATTGGAGATATGTCTCGGTCATGTCTACATAGTTCTCAAACCCGCAGGGTCCACACGCTTAACGTTCGATGACGGTTTCTATTATGATTATGTGTTTTGGTGACCGAATATTGTTTGGAGTCCCGGATGAGATCACGGAGATGACGAGGAGTCTCGAAATAGTTGAGAGGTAAAGATTGATATATTGGACGATAGTATTCGGACACTGGAATGGTTTCGGGACGTTTCAGATATTTATTGGAGTGCCGAGTGGTTACCAGAACCCCCCAGGGAAAAGTAATGGACCAATATGGGCCATAGGGGAGAGAGTGGGCAGCCCACAAGGGGTGCCCCCCCCATGGGCAGTCTGAATTGGACAAGGGGAGGGGGCACGGCCCCCCTTTCCTCCCCCCTCTCCCTCTCCGTTCCCCTTTCGCCCTCCAAGAGAAGGAAAGGGGGGTGAGGGAGTCCTGGATTAGGGGGTGTCCAGATAGCCGGACTATACCTTCGGCCAGACTCCTGGACTATGAAGATACAAGATTGAAGACTTCGTCCCGTGTCCGGAAGGGACTTTCCTTGGCGTGGAGGGCAAGCTTGGCGATACGGATATGTAGATCTCCTACCATTGTAACCGACTTTGTGTAACCCTAACCCTCTCCGATGTCTATATAAACTAGAGGGTTTTAGTCCGTAGGACAACATACAGAACAACAATCATACCATAGGCTAGCTTCTAGGGTTTAGCCTCTCCGATCTCGTGGTAGATCTACTCTTGTACTACCCATATCATCAATATTAATCAAGCAGGACGTAGGGTTTTACCTCCATCAAGAGGGCCCGAACCTGGGTAAAACTTCGTGTCCCTTGCCTCCTGTTACCATCCAGCCTAGATGCACAGTTCGGAACCCCCTACCTGAGATCCGCCGGTTTTGACACCGACATTGGTGCTTTCATTGAGAGTTCCTCTGTGTCGTCGCTGTTAGGCTTGATGGCTCCTACGATCATCAATAGCGATGCAGTCCAGGGTGAGACCTTCCTCCCTGGACAGATCTTCGTCTTCGGCGGCTTTGCACTGCGGACCAATTCACTTGGCCATCTGGAGCAGATCGAAAGCTATGCCCCTGGCCGTCAGGTCAGATTTGGAAGTTTAAACTACACGGCTGACATCCGCGGGGACTTGATCTTCGACGGATTCGAGCCACTGCCGAGCGCGCCGCACTGTCACGACGAGCATGATCTAGCTCTGCTGCCGAACAGTGCCCTGGAGGCCGCACCCGCATCAGCTTCGACCCTTAATTCAGAGCCAACTGCGCCGATCGAGGACGGGTGGTTGGACGCTGCCTTGGGGGCTGCGATCCCAACGGCGATCGAGCCGAACACCAGCCCCGCACTCCGCAAGACTCGTGACTCCAAGGAGCCGGACTCCTCTCCGGACTCCGAACCCTCTGCGCCCCTGCCGATCGAATCCGATTGGGCGCCGATCATGGAGTTTACTGCCGCGGACATCTTTCAGCACTCGCCTTTCGGCGATATTCTGAAGACACTAAAGTCTCTCTCTTTATCAGGAGATCCCTGGCCGTACTATGGTCGGCAAGGTTGGGATACGGACGATGAAGAAATTCAAAGCCCACCCACCACCCACTTTGTAGCCACAGTCGACGATTTAACCGACATGCTCGACTTCGACTCCGAAGACATCGACGGTATGGACGCCGATGCAGGAGACGATGAAAAACCAGCGCCTATTGGGCCCTAGAAAGCCACCTCATCATATGACATATACATGGTGGACACCCCAAAAGAAGGAGATGGCAATGGAACAGCGGAGGATGACCCCTCCAAAAAACAGCCTAAGCGCCAGCGTCAGCGGCGCCGCTCAAAATCCCGCCAAAGCAAATATGGTGATTCCTGCATGGGAGATAATAATACTCCGGAGAGTGCCGAAGAAAACCCCCTCCAGCAAGATTCAGCACAGGAGGATGGAGAAACCAGCCCTCATGAGAGAGCGGCAGATAGAGAGGTCGAGGACGATAATCATATGCCTCCCTCTGAAGACGAGGCAAGCCTCGCCGACGAGGAATTCGTTGTGTCGGAGGATCCCGTCGAGCAAGAGCGTTTTCAACGCAGGCTTATGGCCACGGCAAGAAGCCTCAAGAAAAAACAGCAACAGCTTAGAGCTGATCAAGATTTTCTAGTCGACAGATGGACTGAAGTCCTTGCGGCCGAAGAGCATAAACTCGAACGCCCCTCCAAGAGCTACCCAAAGCGTAGGTTGCTACCCCGATTAGAGGAGGAAGCACTTAAACCTACATCACCAGCACTCGATACGGCCGATCGGCCACCTCGTGGCCGTGACAGAGAGGCCTCTCGGCCCTCCACTCAAGCCACACCCCGTACCAAGGCACGGGAAAATGCGCCTGACCTGTGAGATATGTTGGAGGACAAGGCAAGGCAAACAAGATCGATCTATGGATCGCGTGGGCGCCCCATGACTCGAGACGGTAACCGTCACGCCAGACACAAATCCGGTAGGGCCGAACACAATAGACAAAGCTCATTGGAGCTACGTCGTGATATAGCCCAGTACAGAGGCGCCGCACACCTACTATGCTTCACAGACGAAGTAATGGATCATCAAATCCCCGAGGGTTTCAAGCCCATAAACATCAAATCATATGATGGCACAACAGATCTTGCGGTATGGATCGAGGATTATCTCGTTCATATCCACATGGCCCGCGGTGATGATCTCCACGCCATCAAATACCTCCCACTCAAGCTTAAAGGACCAGCTCGGCATTGGTTTAACAGCTTGCCAGCAGGATCAATCAGTTGTTGGGAGGACCTGGAAGCCGCATTCCTCGACAATTTCCAGGGCACTTATGTGCGACCACCAGACGCCGATGACCTAAGCCACGTAATTCAGCAGCCAGATGAATCGGCCAGGCAATTCTGGACACGGTTCCTAACAAAGAAAAATCAAATAGTCGACTGTCCGGACGCAGAGGCCCTAGCAGCCTTCAAGCACAATATCCGTGACGAGTGGCTTGCTCGGCACCTTGGACAGGAAAAGCCGAAATCTATGGCAGCACTCACGACACTCATGACCCGCTTTTGCGCGGGAGAAGACAGCTGGCTTGCTCGTAGTAACAATATGACCAAGAACCCTGGTAATTCGGATACCAGGGACAGTAGTGGCAGGTCGCGTTGCAACAAGCAGAAGCGCTGCATTAACGGCGACAATGCTAAGGATACAGCAGATAATGCCGGATTCAGAGGCTATAAATCCGGTCAGCGGAAAAAGCCATTTAAAAGAAATCCTAGGGGCCCGTCCAGTTTGGACCGAATACTCGACCGCTTGTGCCAGATACATGGCACCCCCGAAACGCCGGCCAATCACACCAACAGGGATTGTTGGGCGTTCAAGCAGGCATGCAAGCTAAATGCCGAAAATACCGACAAGGGGCTGCATAGCGATGACGACGAAGAGCCCCGGCCGCCGAACAACAGTGGACATAAGGGTTTTCCCCCATAAGTGCGGACGGTGAACATGATATACGCAACCCACATCCCCAAGAGGGAGCGGAAGCGCGCGTTAAGGGACATATACGCGGTAGAGCCAGTCGCCCCAAAGTTCAACCCATGGTCCTCCTGCCCGATCACCTTTGATCGAAGGGACCATCCCACTAGCACCCGTCATGGCGGATTCACCGCATTGGTTCTAGACCCAATTATTGACGAATTTCATCTCACTAGAGTCCTTATGGACGGCGGCAGTAGCCTGAACCTGCTTTACCAGGATACAGTGCGGAAAATGGGCATAGATCCCTCGAGGATTAAGCCCACCAAAACGACCTTTAAAGGCGTAATACCAGGTGTAGAGGCCAACTGTACAGGCTCAGTCACACTTGAAGTGGTCTTCGGATCTCCGGATAATTTTCGAAGCGAGGAGTTAATCTTCGACATAGTCCCATTCCGCAGTGGCTATCACGCACTGCTCGGGCGAACCGCATTCGCCAAGTTCAACGCGGTACCTCACTACGCATACCTTAAGCTCAAGATGCCAGACCCTCGAGGAGTAATTACGGTCAATGGAAACATCGAACGCTCCCTCCGAATGGAGGAGCACACGGCGGCCCTTGCAGCGGAAGTACAAAGCAGCCTCTCCAGGCAGTTCTCCAGTCCGGCCATTAAACATCCGGACACCGTCAAGCACGCCCGGAGTAACCTACAACAAGATCGCCTGGCACGTTCCAAGTAGGCGTAGCAATGCGGCCCCAACCCCACCCCTCGCAAAAATGTGATGCCAGTGCTTCGCGTACATCACTATGCTCTAGAAATACCATGGGTACAGGGGGAGGGGCACCATCACGGCACACCCGAAACACGGCTTAAACCGCACCAGGGGCTGCCGATTTTTTAATTTTCTCTTACTTTCAGGACTCCATTTTTTGGAAAGCCTATTCGGCAGTTCAATTGCCGCACAAACGATGCAAGAACCAGGGAAGCAGACAAGCCATGCCACATTACGGAACTCCCAGGTGGTCTCTATCACGAGCAGTATACCTGTTTCGCATACCATTCCACAGCCTGCCCCTGGAACGAACATGTTAAATAGTCCAACCTTTTGCTTATCGCATTATTTGTATCATTCTGCTTTGATCGCAGCCCTTTTTAATAAACAATGCATAGATTATGTCTATTTTTGCATTACCTTTTTTCATAAATATATGTTCCTTAACGACATGTTGCACCCGTACACTTTGGTACGGCCAAAATACGCCAGGGGCTTTAGTACCCCTTAATATGGTGTGAGAAGTCTGAACACTTTAACAAGTGCGGCACCCCGAACTTATAGCATTATATGCATCGGCTCCGAATCATGTCTTGGGTCAATAGTTGGGTTTGCCCGGCTCCTATGTTTTGGTGCCTTACGTTCCGCTATATCGGCTAAGGTAGCACTAGGAGAACTACTACGATTGTGCCCCAGTTGAGCTGGGTCGAGCACCTCAGTAGAGAAAGCTAAAACTGACTGTCATGATGAAGTGAGAGATGGTCGTTGTTCGAGAGGTTTTTCGAGTCCCTAAAGACTTATGCCGCTTAGAGCGAGGAGCCGGCTCTGTCCGGCCAAGGCGCGGATAGCGCCCCGAACTCGGTCTTCCGAATACCAGGGGCTTCGCCGAAATTTAAAATCATAGAATTCTATGGCTAAGTGGGAGTGTTCACGCATTATAGTCTGATTGCCTTGTTCGTTGTGCTGAGCGCCTCCCTCGAAGGACCCAAACATGGGGAAAAGAGTGCTCAGGTTTATACCCGAACACCCCAGCACTAGCGGCACGGGGGCAGAAGCCGACGACTCGCCATCTCTCAGAATTGATAAACAGCCGCACAGAAGGTAATATTTTAAATTCCAACAGCATTGCTTAGCGCATATGAACAAGTTTTCAGCGCACAGGACAAAATGAGCGAGTTTTACTCAAAAATTACATCCCTGGAACATTCATCCGCCATAAGGCAGGCACCCTTTAGAACATCCTTATAATAATTCTCGGGCTTGCGATGCTCTTTCCCCGGCGGTGGCCCGTCCTTCACAAGCTTCTCAGCATCCAGCTTGCCCCAGTGCACCTTAGCACGGGCAAGGGCCCTACGGACACCTTCAATGCAGACGGAGCGCTTGATGACTTCGAGCCTTGGACAGGCCCCCACCAGCCGCCGCACCAGCCCGAAATAGCTCCCAGGTAGAGCCTCTCCAGGCCACAGCCGAACTATGAGGCCCTTCATGGCCTATTCGGCCACCTTGTGGAGCTCGACCAGTTGCTTCAGCTGGTCGCTTAGGGGCACGGGGTGTCCGGCCTCAGCATACTGAGACCAGAACACCTTCTCTGTCGAGCTGCCCTCCTCGGCTCGATAGAATGCGGCAGCATCAGACACGCTACGGGGAAGACCTGCGAAGGCTCCTGGAGAACTCTGGATTCGGGTAAGTAACAAGTAACTCACGTTTACATGTTTACTTTGCATAAAGAATGCCTTACCCGCCGCTATCTTCTTCACCGCATCCAACTCCTGGAGGGTCTTTTGGGATTCGGCCTTGGCATACTTGGCATCTTTAATAGCCACCGCGAGCTCGGACGCTCGCGTCTTTGAGTCAAGCTCCAAACTCTCATGTTTTTTCATGAGAGCCTGGAGCTCTTACCGCACCTTGCCAACCTGGGCCTCGTACTTCTCCCGCTCGGTGCGCTCTGTGGCCGCCCTCTTCTCGGCCTCGAACAGCGCTTGCTTAAGGACCGCCACCTCAGACGTGGCCCCTACAATAGCCACGACAATCCTGTCATTTTTTGCAATTGCACCTTTTTTATATATATTTAAACAAGGTATTTCTTACCTTCCTTCTCCTCGAGCTGCTTCTTGACACGCCCGAGCTCTTGCTCGGACTGCTCGAGGTTCTGCTTTAGCGTGTCCACTTCCGCAGTCAATACGGCGGACGCCAGCAGAGAAGCCTGCATACACATATTGACTCCTTTTTGTTAGACTCCTGCGAATTTTATTTGATCGTCTATTCGGCTTTTCTTCCCGAACGCCAAACAGAGCATCAGGGGCTACTGTCTATGTGGTAATATTACTTACACATTCTTTACTTACCTCAAAGCCTGTTAAAAGGCTAGTACAAGCTTCCGTCAGTCCGCTCTTGGCGGACTGAACCTTCTGGACCACCGCACTCATAATGGTGCGGTGCTCCTCGTCGATGGAGGTGCCTTTGAGCACCTCCAACAGATTGTCCGGCGCCTCCGGTTGGACGGGGGTCACCGGCACGGTGGGCTTGCTGCTCTTGGAAGGAGGTCCCCCGCTGGACTATGGAGCCTTTGAAGGTTCCGGAGCGGTGTCCGGCCTAGAGCCGGACTTGGAGCCCTGGGGGTTTTTATCCCCTTTACTCCTGGAATCCGGGAGGTCGCCTTGCGGCGCCCCCAGGACCACCTCCTCCCGGCTTGGAACATGTTGAGAAAACACTTCGGTGTCATTTGTAGGGCGGGGGAGGAAGCCGTCGGAAGCGAATTCACATCCGACAAGTCCAGTGAACCGCTCGACGATGCGTCGAGCCGGTCCTTGGGTGGGCTGCATAATCATATTCGACATAAGGGAAAGCTGTGCAATAAAGGAATACTATGAATTACTCTAGTATCCGGATACTTACGATTTCGCCAGGGGCTTGTCCCTGAGCGGCCACTCTTCTCCCCCGTCGTCGGCGTTGGTGGAGTAGTCCGGGGGAAGGGTTCTCCCCTTCTTGGACCCTTCGGCCACCCCAGTGAGGGCGGCCTTCCTTTTCTTCTCTCCTCCGCTGGGGGGGGAGAGGTCTCTTCTTCCTCCTCCTTGTCTTCACGGGAGGAATGCGCCTTGGAGTCGTCGGATGATGAACCCGACACCTCCTGGCGCCGGGCACTCTTTCGAGTCCCCGTGGCCTTCTTCGTGGCCTTCTTCTCCGGCACCACATGGGGTGCCGGAACCAGCAGCTTCGCCAAGCAGGCATCGGCTGGGTCTTCGGGCAAAGGAGCCGGACAGTCGATCTGTCCGGACTTCGCCTGCCAAACCTGTCAAAGATAAGGGAGCTTAGATCCCGCATAGAGTTAAACTATGAAAAACTAATAGCCTGTAAAAGGTACAAACAACTTACCGCGCTAGCATGACGCTGTGCGCTGAATCCGTGATCCTCGGTAGCGGAAGCGGGAGCCTCGGCGCCCTTGAAAAGCACCTTCCAGGCATCTTCGTACGTCGTGTCGAAGAGCCTGCTTAGAGTTCGGTGTTGCGCCGGGTTGAACTCCCATAGATTGAAGGCCCGTTGTTGACACGGGAGGATCAGGCGGATGAGCATAACCTGGACTATGTTGACAAGCTTGAGCTGCTTGTCCACCAGGGTTTGGATGCATGTTTGCAGTCCAGCCACCTCTCCTTTGCTGCCCCACGACAGGCCCGTCTCTTTCCAAGACGTGAGCCGCGTTGGGGGTCCGGACCGGAACTCGGGGGCTGCGACCCACTCAGGGTCGCGCGGCTCGGTGATGTAAAACCACCCCGATTGCCACCCCTTCAGGGTCTCCACATAGGATCCCTCGAGCCATAAGACGTTGGGCATCTTGCCCACCATGGCGCCTCCGCACTCCGCCTGGTTACCGCGCACCACCTTCGGCTTGACGTTGAAAGTATTGAGCCATAGGCCGAAATGGGGGCGGATGCAGAGGAAAGCCTCGCACACGACGATAAACACCGAGATGTTGAGGATGAAGTTCGGGGCCAGATCATGGAAATCCAGGCCGTAGTAGAACATGAGTCCCCAGACGAATGGGTGGATAGGAAAGCCCAGTCCGCGGAGGAAGTGGGGAAGGAACACTACCCTCTCATGGGGCCTTGGGGTGGGAGGAGCTGCCCCTCTTCGGGAAGCCGGTGCGCGATGTAATTAGACAAGTATCCGGCCTTCCTTAGTTTTTTGATGTGCCCCTCCGTGACGGAGGAGACCATCCACTTGCCTCCCGCTCCGGACATGGCTGGAGAAGGTTGAGGTGGGGAGTGCGGACTTGGGCGCTGGATCTCGAGTGCGCGAGAATGGATAGGCAGAGGAGGAAGAAGGCGTAGGTGAAAAGATGGATCCTTATCCCCTTATATGGGTGGATTCAACTACGTGTCCCCACCAGCCTGGTAAAACTCGCTTATCTCCAAGCGCCGTAATCAATGGCGCAGTTGGGTTACCCACGCCAGTATTGATGAGGATCCCAGAATAAGGGGACACGATCTCTGCTTTAACAAGACGTGCCAAGGAAACCGCCTCGCATGACGTGCTAAGGTGGGATAATAAAATGATTCGGATAAAGGCTTGGCCGTGGTGTGTCGCACTACGGAATACGTCAGCAGATTAGATTTTTGTAAATATTATTCTCTCTATGGCAATATGTGGAAACTTATTTTGCAGAGCCGGACACTATCTTTGTGTTCAAAATCTTCTATGACGTACTTGGAGGAGGAACCCGCCTTGCAATGCCGAAGACAATCTGCGCGCCGGACTCGTCGTCGTTGAAGTCTGGTTCAAGGGCTACTGAGGGAGTCCTGGATTAGGGGGTGTCCGGATAGCCGGACTATACCTTCGGCCGGACTCCTGGACTATGAAGATACAAGATTGAAGACTTCGTCCCGTGTCCGGAAGGGACTTCCCTTGGCGTGGAGGGCAAGCTTGGCGATACGGATATGTAGATCTCCTACCATTGTAACCGACTTTGTGTAACCCTAACCCTCTCCGGTGTCTATATAAACCAGAGGGTTTTAGTCCGTAGGACAACATACAGAACAACAATCATACCATAGGCTAGCTTCTAGGGTTTAGCCTCTCCGATCTCGTGGTAGATCTACTCTTGTACTACCCATATCATCAATATTAATCAAGCAGGACGTAGGGTTTTACCTCCATCAAGAGGGCCCGAACCTGGGTAAAACTTCATGTCCCTTGCCTCCTGTTACCATCCGGCCTAGACGCACAGTTCGGGACCCCCTACCTGAGATCCGCCGGTTTTGACACCGACAGGGAGCGACTAGGACTAGGAGTCCTAGTGGGTTTCCCCCCACTTGGCGCGCCCCCTAGGGCCGGCCTCCTCCCCTCTCCTCCTTTATATACGGGGGCAAGGGCACCCCAAAGGACATCAGTTATTTTCTTAGCCGTGTGCGGTGCCCCCTCCACAGTTTACTCCTCCAGTCATATTGTCGTAGTGCTTAGGCGAAGCTCTGCACGGATCACATCACCATCACCGTCACCACGCCGTCGTGCTGACGAAACTCTCCCTCGACACTTTGCTGGACCAAGAATTCGTGGGACGTCATCGAGCTGAACATGTGCAGAAAACGGAGGTGCCGAACGTTTGGTGCTTGATCGGTTGGATCGCGAAGACGTTCGACTACATCAACCGTGTTAAGCTAACTCTTCCGCTTTCGGTCTACAAGGATACGTGGACACACTCTCCCCCTCTCGTTGCTATGCATCTCCTAGATAGATCTTGTGTGATCGTAGGATTTTTTTTGAATTGCATGCTACGTTCCCCCAACAAGGCCTTCTTCTTATCTAACTGGAAAAGAAAACAATTAACCAAGGAAGGAGATTAATAGACTACCATTGGTAGTATGTGGCTTATGGTTCAACTACATTTTTCTAAAATTGAATTTGAAATTTCGGAGGAAAGTTCAATGTCTATCCTCAAGTGTTTTATTTTTTTGAGCCTTTGTCTGATCCCCAGGTTTTTTTTAGCGTACTGAAAGTTTTGTGGTGTTATTGGGCTGGGCTAGAGAGCCGATTTCTTTCGGTCACATAATTCAGCCTGCTACGGCATAAAGGAATAAGCGTGCTGAGCCTTGGATTACGTTCTAATGCTTCACTGTGGTGCAGTTACAGCCCGTTCACAGAGGTTGGCTGAAGCAATAATTGCAAATGGGCCTCTGCACCTAGAGCCAGTTTAGAACTTTACATGACCAATCTGTCAGTCTCTGTGAGGGAGTATGCTATTTGGCGCTTAAGACACCAGATATAGTTCCTTATCCGAAGAACCCTCACAGGAGAATAACTGCATATTTCCTAATGGACCGGTCGATATAACAGGGAACTGTAGTATTTTGGTTCTTTCTGTTTTGGGAACATTCTATGTGTTTTTATTTTTTATTTTACTTTACTTTCCCTTTTCCTATTTTTTATTATTTTGTATACTTTAATAAAACCATGATTTTTTTCCAAATTTACCTTTTTAAAATTCAATAACTTTTTTCGAAATCATGAACTTATTTAAAATTCATTTTTAATATGTGATATTTTACATCTTTTAATGTATGAAGCTTTTAATCTATTAAAAAGGGTATCTAGTTTTTTATGAGCCACTGGTTGGCTAGGGAGCGAATGAGCAATTTATTTGTAGATACCAAGTGAAACTACCTTAATGCTCCACATCCCTTCGAACGTGCACGTGAGCTCCGAACACCAACTTTAGCGCCTCAAACGTTGAGGGGGAAGCCCGTCTATGATCATCTTTATCAAAATTATTAACTCTTGTTGGCATGTTGGAAACGTAAGAATACTACTACAAATGAATCTACAACGGAGCAACCTTTGTAAAAGTAGCCACATGAGACAAATTTTGTCAACACAAATACTACATCTGTATGTGCT
Source organism: Triticum dicoccoides (assembly GCF_002162155.2). Classification (NCBI taxonomy): domain Eukaryota; kingdom Viridiplantae; phylum Streptophyta; class Magnoliopsida; order Poales; family Poaceae; genus Triticum; species Triticum dicoccoides. The sequence continues at coordinate 3,666,546 of NC_041392.1, forward strand.
TGTGTATTGAATAAGAATACCATACATTCCATGGCAGCTTCGCAGATTGTCTGTTTGGTTGGTGACTAATTTTGCCCTAGTTTGCCACACAATTTTGCCAAACTTGCCTAACCTTAGGTGAAGAAGTTCTTAGCTACACTTTGGTTTACCTTAGGAAATCTTGCTATGCTTTTTCTATGTATGACAAGTGGGGCTCATTTTAAAAAAATAGGATATTGCCTTAGGTGTGGCTAAAACCAAACATCTACCTAACTTGGTCAAACTTGTCTAACTTGAGGTGTGGCAATATGTGAAAAGGTGTGGCTAGGAAACAAACAACCACTAAATTGATCACATGGAATGTAGCACCATAAAAAATGATAGAACAACTAATGGTCCTTTTGTGTCTCTATAGTCTTTTTTTTTCCTTGCACTACCTCTAGGAGGATAGCTCTAAACTATCTCTACTCCCTCCGTCCGCTAATAAGTGTACACCTAGCTTTTGTCCTAAGCCAAGGTTTTAAAATTTTGACCAACTTTATAGAAAAGAGTACTAGCATATATGACATCAAATTGGTACATTATAAAACTACATTTCAAAATGAATCTAGTGAAACTAATTTAGTTCCATAAATGTTGCTACTTTTTTTCTATAAAGTTGGTCAAAGTTTTAAAATTTTGACTTAGGACAAAAGCTAGATGTACACTTATTGGCGGACGGAGGGAGTACATTCCTTGATATCCTTTGCATTTTGGCCGTTGGTTTCTCACACGCACCTAGGTTTCCTATGAAGTCGCTTTGACAATGAATGTCAGAATCCGATGCCGTTTTCATAAGAAAAGAAGTCAATTTGTTTGCTTGCGATGACCAAGGCAAACTTGACCAAGGAAAACATTTCCACGGCGACATCAAAGACTAGATATTGCACAGGTGCGCATGTGATGGTGTGCTATGTTATGCTCTGTTAAAAATATAATATAATATATTTGTAAACTTCAAAAACCAATATTGTGAAGTTAAGTACTCTTCGAGGCAAATCGCACATTTTTCAAGTAACTAATAAAACATATGTAGATCAAAATTTGAATTTATCGTTGTCCAAAATGAGAGCTTTTATATGATTGCAAGGACTACTAAGAAATGTAAAACACATGCATGTGCGCTGCCACCAAATCACATGTCCTAGATCTAGGGTTCTATGTGTGATAAGGTCTCCGAATTGTTGTTATTTAGCATGGAGGTTAGTGGACTACATGCATGCACAGAAAACATGCATTCATGCTTGGATCACTTAATACTTTTGAAGATTTCCATACATGTCAAAATTTTAGGACCTTGATAAATCTCACATGTGTGGCACGAACATATGGCAATTCCGAACGTTTTTATTGCAAATTTAGTGGAGCGAGAATGACAACTATAGTTGTCAAGCATGTCAACTTTCTTTTTAGATGGCAAGTTTTAGGTTTAGTTTGTTTTCTTTTTTTCTTTCTGGATGACAACTTTAGTTGTAAAAAACGTCAGGCCCAGAGTGCTTCATGCCACACCTGTGACACTCATCATTTGTGAAAGTTTATAGTTCTACTCTTGCCAAAAATATAAAAAAGTTATGGCACTATAGTAAAATTCCTAATGCTATGGAGAAACCACAACAGCTCAGGTGGCTCCATGTTTGATGCTCAAGATTACTGAAAAATTAGTCTTTTATTAGTTTTTTGGGGAGAACTTTTTATTTAGTTGGAATGAAATCAGTATACTACCCACCAGATTGTCTCAGCAGGGTTGTCCTAATAGTGCCTCGCAGATTCATCGTGAGAGCCATATCTTGCTTTGTAACCAAACGAATGCTTCACTCGTCTGATGCATTTTTCGATCATCATAGTACTGGTCCGGTCTTGTACTATAGCACTATTTTTTACCGTGTTCACTCTTTTGAATCGTCTTATTCACGGGTTTTGAATTTTCTTCTTTCTATTTTTCCTAGGATTTAAATTGTTCCTTTTTTGTTTTTTTTGTTTTCACATTGTTCAAGTGTTTTGCATTGGTTTGTTTGGTTTTTCCTTTTTATTTATGCTCCGGTTTTATTTGTTTCTTTCATGGTTTTTTATTCCTTTTTTATTTTTAACTATGTTCCACTATTTTGCGCTGGCTTCCCCGGTTTTTCGTGCTTTCAATTTCTTTTTTATTTTTCATTTATTTTCTCTTCAGTATTCTTTGTTTCTTTATGATTTTATTTGGTTTCGTTATACCTTTTTCATACACATTGCATATTTTTTGTATACAACAGTATAATTTTTGTACCCATTTATTAACTTTTATATATGTGTTTTGAGGTCTACTCTATTTTAATACAGATTGTCCATTTTCATATATAGTAGAACATTTTTTATACTTGTCTAAAAATTTAAAAATACATGATTAACAATTTTTCAGGTATATGTTTTGATGTGTACTTTTTCATAAAAATTGTACATTTTTCATATACATAAGAATAATTTTCTTTTAAACTTTTAACATTATTCAGATATATGGTTAATAATTTTCCAGATATATGTTTTCATGTCTATGTTTTTGGTACAGATTGTACATTTTTCAGATACATAAGAAACATTATTTATACACGTTTGGCATTTTACAAATATATGATTATCTTTTTTAATCCATGATTAAAATTTACAAATAAATGATTCACATTTTTTAATCAAGATTTAAAAAATTTAATGAAATGATTAACATTTTTGTTCAAATACATGTTTTGGTGTCTAGTTTTTTCGTAAACATTGTACATTTTTCGTATTTATCTAAAATATTTATTTGATATACGTCAGATATTTTTATAATGGATTGTTAGTACATGTTAAGATATTTATTTAATATATTTGTTTTAGGCGGGATGAAGCGAACAAATGGAAAAAGAACTTGACCATGTATTTTTCTAATGTGCACTCGAATGTTGGTACATATTTGCTATCATTTTCGTTGTTGCTTCGCTAATAGTTTTTTTAATCATGAAATAAGAAAATGTTCTTAGATTTCTTTCACTAATGTGAAATTTATAAACTGTTCACTATTACGAAAACTTTGCTTAGATTAACAAATTCATGATTTTTCAGAAAATTGTAACTTTCAAAATATTCACATATTTTTCGTAATAATATTCGAATTTCAAAAAAGTTTCCAAATTCAATAAGAAATACATGAATTTAATAATATTTAATGAATTGAACAAAATAATTATGAACTTGATTTTTTGTGAAATAGATAAAATGTTCGCAAATTTGTAAAAAATCGCGAGTTTCAAAAGGTTTGCGGATTGGAAAAAAATCTTCACGTAACTGGGGAAAGTACTTGAGTTTTAAAATTATTCGCATATTTTAAAACATTCACGAAATTGAAAAAAGTTTGTGAATGGGAAAAACACTGTAAAAAGGTTCATTAATTTAAAACGAGTTTATGAATACGGAAAAATTTTGTTAACAAATTTGAGAAAAAAATTCATGGTTGAAAAAGTGCACGCATATAGAAAAATGAGTAAAGAATAAAGAATAAACAAAAAACATATAGTAAAAAGAAAAAGAAAATGAAACACAAAAAATGACATAACCCCGTTCTGATAAATTAAGGAAAACCGGTGGGATTGTTCTAGAAGAATAGGTATGAGAGGTGGTGTTAGCACCATTATTTTTATTTTTTCCTTTTCTGTTTCTTTTGTTATTATTCTTTTTGCCTTTTCATTACTCATTCTTATATCTGAATCAACTTTTTTCACCTTTGATTTTTTTCTCAAATTTGTGAACAATCTTTTTTCATATTCATAAACTCCTTTTAAATTAACGAACCTTTTTTACAATTCATGGATGTTTTTCAGATGCGCAAACTTTTTTCAATTTCATGAACGTTTCAAAATCCACAAAAAATATCAAATTCACAAACATTTATCACTTTTGTGAAGGTTTTTTCAAAATCCATGAACGTTATTCCAATCCGCAAACTTTTTTCAAATACCCACCTGGGTCGTCCCATAAAGGAATCATTGTTACTAAAATGATGTGAGCATGTACCGTCGAAATCACTAATTATGGAGCACTCTTTGCAAAGGCCACTTCCACGTCTCAAGTTGCGACAAGTGGCACACTATGCCGGAGAGTTTTCCCTTTTTTTTGGTACGTCCATTTATTCAAAACATTTTATCTCTTAAACCGTGTGTTCAAATCGCGAACCCTTTTCACCGTTGGATTTCTCGCGTCTGAGATATTCAAAGCTAGATCCAATGTTGATAGGTTTTAACGAACATGTTTTCATAAAAAATACTGGACGAAAAAATCAAACATGGGAGCCCCTTTTTTTCCTTTCCTAAAGAGGCACAACCGTGCCTCTCGCTGAAGCAAAACCATGAGAGACGACAGTGCTTCTCCTGAAAGAAAAACAAAAGTAAAACACTTTTTTGTGCAAAAAAGGTCAACCTTTTTCTCCAAAAGCTAAGAAAGACCGATGAGAAACCGGAAAGCCAATAAAACAAAAAAACATTTAAAAAGCCGAAAACGTGTGCGGAGGAAAAAAATAAAATTCGAATGAAGCGCGCAAAGCGCGACACATGGCGGCGGCTGAGAGCTCGCCAAGCGACACATTTTCAACCCACCCCAAGTGACCCATTGGAAGGGTCCAAAGGAGTGCTCCTTCATTGGTTGCTCCGAACCTACCGTTAACGAAGAAGGACCATGCGCCTATACGGCTGACTTATGGGCCATGGACCGAACCCATTGCAGCTCTTCTCCTAGAAATGACTGGATGTATTCTCCTCCTCTTGGGATAAGGCAGCTGATGCGTCAAAAAGGAACATCCTTGACCCAGGCTCCTTCGCCGTGTTCTTGGTCAAGTTGAGCGATCCCATGGTGGTGGTGCGGGTGATGAAGAGCACAGATAATATCGTCAGGCAAATGACCCACCCGAAGTTTAGCCAGGACATGTGGGACATTGTTGTGGTTGCTGACCTCGCCACCGTCTCCTTGGAGCCCATCTCCATGCAATAGTTCTTGCACTCGGTCAGGCCCTATGGCAACATATTCTTCGTCGACCTTCGTGACACAAACAACATGAGCAAGAACAAGGGCATCGAAGAGTTCCACCGCATCACGCATAGTCGCTATGAGTATGTCAAGCCGGAATGGTCCAAGCTCTCCATCGACGACCCCCACGCCCAGCGGAACGGCATGCTCGTGTACATTGGTAGCCTCGCTTTTAGGGTGGCGCACCCACGGTAGAAGTTCGTCGCTTTGAGGGACGAATGAGAGGGCTGGTACAACCACATGTCACCATCCAAGGACATGCTACTAGTCTAGGCTTCCATATCGCCTTTTAGCTATACTAGCAAAAGGGCCCGTGTGTTGCAGCGGGAGAAAAAAATCATAATCTCCAATGGTGATGATCACATTTTGTTCCACCGAGATACAGTATCACTCTCAATTTCATGAAATCATGAAGTTTTTTTATACTTGTGGACACATTTGAAATCATGAACATTTTTCAAATTCATGAAACTTTTCTAAAATCAAACATGTTTTGAATTCATGAACATTCTATACTTTTCCAAACATTTTTTAAAATTGTTAACATTACTTTAACAATTTTCTTGAATCGCTGACCATTTCTAGAATGGACAAACATTGTTTTGGAAATTGGTGGAACAATTTTTTGAAATTTATGAACATTCTATTTATTTAGGGAACATTTTTTAAAATGCATGATCATTTTTTGAATATGCAAACATTCTATTAATGAATAAACTATTTTGTAAGCCACGAACAGTTTTCAAATTTTTATGATATTTTTCCGTTCATAATTTTTTTGAATTGGTAAAATTTTGTTCAATTTCATTAACCTATTTTAATACATGAACTTTTAAAAAATCACGATTTGTTTTATTTCCCGAACATTTGTTTTCAAATTTTCAAACATGTTTTGAATAAGCAAACATCATTTTATTAAATTTTGAATTTTTCCTGATTCCACAAATATTTTATAATTTATTAAACATGTTAGTTTTAAAAAAATTGGAAATATTTTAAGTCCAGAATATGTAAAGTAGGAAAAAAATAAAAAAAATAAAAAATGAAATTAAAAAAACAGGCTTCCTGGACATGGGCCGGCCCAAGCCGGCGCCCTGCGTTTCTCCTAGCGCGCAGAGCGTGGTATAGGAGGTCCCCTGTGTGAATCTTTTTTTATCGCTTATAGATGCATTGGTGGGTAATATTTTGTAACTCTGAGGGCAATTTTTGTGATGTACCGCAAGAACCAATAGACCCTTTATTATTATTATTATTATTAAGTATATTAGATTGCTTGTCGACCTAAAACAGTTTGCGTCCAACCATTTTTTTCATTGTTTGCTTCAATGTATATTTACTACTGAGACTTCTTTTAGTATATTGTTTGTAATAATACTGATCAAGAATATAGTTATTTCCGAAAATAACATATGTTTTAATTCTCAATTTGGCTCGGGTGGATGGGAACACTTTTGTCCCAGGAAGTACACAACTTGAGCAAGTTTCTAAGAAGGATTGAATGCAAAGAAATAATCATTTTAATAAGATACATTTAACACCATCTGTTCCGCAATTTGAGCCGACTGGGAAAACATGCCAGCTGGTTCAAAAATATAACCGATTGTAAGAATACTCTTTTAATTTCCCAATCAGTTTGAGACTTTGAGCATATAAACCGACTAAAAATATTTTCTATCGGTTGAAAGGGCAATTGTGTGAGGGGTTTGTTTTTCTTAGCAGGCTTAGTTTTTAAATCAATGGTAATAATTTTCTAGAAACAAATAGGGACAGAAAGGCCAAAAAGAATGAATAGATGTTTATATACCGTAGTCTTAAAAATATTATGATTCAAACAGACATAACACATATGTTCATGCCTCAAGGTCTCCAGGAGTGATTGGATCTTCTCTTCCTCACATGGCAAGGAGATAGACATGACCAAGAGAGACATCCTTAACTCAGGCTCGTTCACCATCTTCATGGTCCTGGCAAGTGATCCCACTGTAGTGGTGTGGGCGATGAAGAGCCTGGATATCATCGCGAGGTACTTGAACCCGTTCTGGAGGAAGAAGATGACCGAACACCAAAGACCTTGATGTAATTTGTTTGTTTTATAAAGTGGTGTATATGTTGATATTCGATACAAAATAAATTGTTGATGATTTGATCAATAGGTCCGAGGCCTTCTTCGAACAAGAAAACCTCAAGAATAGTTATTTTTTGGTTTAGAAATTAGTCTTGCCAAATTTCAACCGAGTGAGACTTGGTTATGTCTCGGTCGATGCTATATTCGTGGGATTTTACATTAAGGTCCGTGCAATTTTTTCTTCTTCGGTTTTTCCCTTTTTCTTTCTTACATGTTATGTTACTTGATCAAGGTCTCAGTCGACTGAGACCTAGCCAAACCTTTCAAAATTAGCTAAATGGTCGCCGTTGTGGGCGCCCTGACCATGTGTCATTGACAGTACTGCGGCATTTAGACGATCACAACCAATAACCATTGTTCTACGAGAGAATTCCTTATTTGACCCTTTCTTAAATTTTGCTTCTCTTTTTGGCCAATTTTTTTTCCTTCCTTTCTTGACACTTAAATTTCATTTTGTTCCCTGTGTGACACTTTCATCCATTTTTCCATCCGGTGATGTTAAATGGCATGTAGAAAGACAATTTTGCCTCTGGTGGCAGTATGTCAGCAAAAAAATGATGTGAACATGAATGGATGAAAGTATTGCGCGTTTGAGAGCCCTCAAATATTCATATCCACCACCGTCCAGACTTGTTGCAGCTCCATCCGCAAAGAGGCCAGCAGCAACCAGCACCACGCACCCATACTCCTACACAACAACCATGCACACAGACTCAGCAACCACGCATGCATGCAAGCGGCAGCAAGCACGCGTGCCGGCGACGGTGGCAGCAACAGCGGGCGGCTGCTGTCGGTTTTTCTTTAAAAAAAAACAGAACATGATACTGCACGGATACCAAATATATACGTATCACAATACAATGCCGTATGGGATGCATGGGCGTATCGGCGACATATTATACGCAGACATGCTGATCCTGGACGTAGTGGTGCTTCAGAGGAGCTAACACAGTACGTGCAAGCAAGCACAAGAAGCAACGAAGCTAGCAGCTTGATTGATTTTGTTTGGAACAGTACACACTCGTCTAGCACCTTATGCCACCGATAGAAGCTAGCTCTTAACCGATTGGATTTGTCGTCATTGTTCTTTTTATCCTGCAAAAAAAAAGAATATGTCGTCAATGTTTCACCCATATTATAATTATTATTGTTCTTCCCCGGCAATTTTTTTATGATTAGACATATAGTACTATTTTCTGTTTATTTATTTAATAATGACAAAATGTATGTCACATTACCTCTGTGTTTGCATGTAAATAATCTGGTCATATACCACACTACGGGTAAAACAGTTTTTTTAGGTCAGACTTAACTTCATTACTAGCCAAAACTGATCAAAGTGTCACATAAGAAAAAAATAAAATAAAGTTCAAGTGTCAAAAAAGAAGAAAAAGATTTTTGGGGCAAAAAAGGGAAGCAATATTTAAGAAAGGACCAAATAAGGAATTCTCTCTTGTTCTACGGAGTGGTAAGTGAGTGGAAAGAGTGAGATTAATTAGACACTGACCATGGATGATGAGATGCCCCTTTATTCATTTCAGCTCACGATGAAGTAAATTAAGCGCCAGGTTACAACCATGAAGATAAAATGAACGGAAAACGTAGCAGTAAATTGATTGATGAAACAAACATAGCAGTAGGAGTAGATCGAGTGATGAAATGGAGTAGCTTGTTTTCTATTTCGTCGGCGGGGCGACGAGCTTCTCGATCTCCTGCAGGGCCTGGATGGCCACCTTGATGTAGAAGGCGATAGGAGCCGAGATGGCGGCCAGCGGGTTGGCGGCCATCTCCTCCTTGGCGTCGTCGTCGGCGGACGGCAGCGGCGCCGTCGGGTCCTCCTCGAACTTCTTGGCCTGCTCCAGGTACGTGTCCATGCGCGGGGTGGCGAACAGCCGCACGGCGTCCATGTCGCCGCCCCTGGCCGCGTACCGCTGCCGGCCGTGCGACGTCTCCGAGGCCAGCGCGTACGGCCGCCCCTCCGCCTCGTACAGCTCCTGCGTCTCCATCAGGTCCAGCAGCTGCTGCAGCTCGGCCCGGAGCATGCCCACCAGCTTCTCGCCGTCGTTCAGCACGATGTCCTCCAGCGCGTTCTGCGCGTCCGCCAGCTTGTACCGCGCCTCCTCCAGGTTCTTCCCGTCGGCCATCTGCCTCGCCTCGCCGATCGCGCCGGCGTGCTGCCGACGCGCCATCTCCGCCAGCACCGCCTGCGCCTTGCCGCTGGTGGGCGGGTCGGCGGGCGCGTCCGGGGAGCGGGGTATCACGATGTCCTGCGGGGTCTGGCCCTGAGGGCTGCCCTGCACGGTATAGCTGTGCTGGGCCTCCGCCACCAACCCGTCGTACGCCGTCGTCAAGGTGCTCTCCAGGAGCTTGAGGTTGATGGCCACCTTGCGGGTCTCGCCGCTGAAGAGGGTGCCGAACTTGATGGTGATGACGCCCGTGTCGCCGTCGGTGGTCTGCGTGTAGTCGGTCCCTGGCGCCACCGTCATGGTATCCAGGTCCGGGGCGCTGGGATCTTCCGCCTTGGGCGTCAGCGTCAGCTGCACGTCCTGCGCGACGATGGTGAGGAGCCCGCCGAGGAGCTGCGAGAAGGGCGCGCTCACGTTCCCGCCGTCGGGCACCGAGTTGAACGTGCCGCCGGGGGACTTCTTGGCGACGTCGCTGAGCAGGGCGTGGTCGGCGTCCTTGCCGAAGCCGAACGTGTAGACCGCCACGTTCCCGGGATCGACTTGTCTGGCATCGCCGTCGCTCTGCTGGCCGTCGGACATGAGGAAGATGTTGGGCGTGCGGGCTTTGGTGGTGGCGCGGCCGGCGATGACGGCCAGGGCGGTGTCCAGCCCGGCCTTGATGTTGGTCCCGCCGTTGGCGACGAGGCCGTCGACGATGGACTTGAGGTCGGTCTGCGCTTGCTGCGTGACGGAGCGGAGCGGGCAGTGCCTGTTGGCCGAGCTGGCGAAGGAGATGACGGAGAGGCGGTCGACGGGGGTGAGCTTCATGATGACGAACTGCATCGCCCTCTTCATGCTCTGGAGCTTGTCGCCCTGCATGCTGCCGCTCACGTCCAGCACCGCCACCAGGTCCAGCCCTTCCCGGACGGCCGTCGACGAGGTGGCGTTCAGCTCCACCACCGCCGTCACCGCGTCGGCCGTCAGGGCCGCCGCATCCTTGCTGTACGTCGGCGTGCTGATCGTCACCAGGCCCTTGGTGCTGCCGACATTAGAAGCAGGAGGCTTCTCGTCGTCGTTGAACGCCATTGTTTCCAATGAGCTAGCAGAGCAGAGCTCAGCTCACACACCAAGCAGCTAGCAGCTTTTGCTTCTGTTTCTCGTGTGTTATTGGACGCGCATGCACACCATTTTATATATACCCTAACCTAGCTAGCTAGCAGGGTTCTTCGTTCTGAAACTAATTTTCGTGATGAATTATACCGTATACTAGTGTACAATAAATTCCAAATTCAAATATATTTTACTACCAGCTACTTCCTCTGTCCCATAATATAAGAGCGGTTTTTACACTAATGTAGTGTCAAAAACGTTTTTATATTATGGGACGGAGGGAGTAGTACAGAAAAGTAAAACATCACATTTCTAAGAACACTTTAGCTACCTGTAAGTTGCCTGAATTTTAAATTTGGTTCAGTCGATTTTGTGGCCGCTGATTTTTGCTCTGAGATTGGTATTTTATTTTGGCCTGTGTTATTTGTTGTGTTGGGCTTGTTTTTTTACTGGTCCCATATTTGTTTTTGAGCGGTAAACCAACTTTTATTAACTAGGAGTACAGTTGAATAACAAAAGGGTCATGGGGAAGACCCAGCGAGAAATGGCGACCAACATCTAAACTAGAAGCAAATTTAGCTAAGTTGTGAGCATCAAATTCCTCTGGCGCCCATCAAAAATAAAATCACACCTTGTGAAGTCGCGAGCTTGGGCTGTAGTCTCCTTCATAATAGCACTATATTTCCCTTCCGTTGCACATTGCAGTCTTGATCTCTTTGACAACTGTTTCACAATCACATGTGATGATAACTTGATCCAAAGATAGGTCAAGTGCAAGGGCTAGAGCTTAACGGCATGCAACCGTTTCTGGGGTTGGTGGATCGGTAATATCACGACATGAAAGCGCTTCTAGGGGGCGGCGGGGGGTGGGGGTGGGGGGGACTGACCCCATATTAACTGTGTGATGTTGTCCTCCTCTCTCCCTCTCTATTTATTCTATGTTTTTATTGTTTTATGTGTTTTTGCTTTTTTTTGTTTTTCTTTGTTAGTTCACTTTTACTTTTATTTTGTGTGTATTTTTGGGATGTTGGGTTAGTTTAAATGTATACACACAAATACTCCCTCCTGATAGTGTCAAACTGATCTTATATTTTGGCATGGAGGGAGTACTATGCAATATGTGTGAAAATTACACTATTATATGATTGTTATTTGCATACTACAAAAAGTGCAATTTAGAGTGAAGTTTTGTGCAAGTTTTTTAAACTTTTTCCATTATATTTCTTCTTTAAATGAAATTGGTTGTTCCTTATTTTGTTTTTAGGTTATTATTTTATTTTTTTTCTTCTTCAAGGGTAAACCATTGCCACTAATTCTTTCCTTATTAGGAATTGTATATGCGAAAATTCCACCATTACATGTTTATTCATGCATATTTTTTAAAAGAGCATTTTTTGTGAATATTCCTTACAATTTTTGCCGTTGTTTGTTCAAATTTTTTATTTTCCCTTGTCTTGAACGGTAGTACCAATGCCACTTATTTATTCTTTCTTAGAAAGCATCACTATTATGATTCTCATTTAGTTTCTATTTCATTTTCTTTCTTGTTAAAGAGTAATAACAATATCGCTAATTCATTTTTCCTTTGATGTGACTGTAGTAGGTCCTTTGAAAAATGTATAGTGAAACAACATTTTGAAGTTGGAAACATGGGAGAATGGGTATTACAATTTTTTCACTCTCCTATGGTATGATATAAAACTTGAAATTTTGTTGGGAAGAGAAACTAAAACCAAAATCATGATTGCATGGTGTTTTTAATGAAGCTACTGAAGTCCTGGTTGCATGTCATTATAAACCAAGCATAGCAAGGCAAAACAAACCAGAGAAAGAGGAACCCATCGAAAGAATTTGTTTCACTTTTTGCTAGATCGACCGCACCCGGCCGGCCATGGGGAGCGACGACGACAGCGGCCGTGGCAGCATCGCCTTCTTCGGGACCTACCGCCTGCTGGTGCCATTTTCTTTTAAGTTGGCTTGCCCCGCCATACTTGAATCCTCGCTCCCCACCTGCACCAAGTGTAAGTTTGGTTGTCCCGGTGAAAAGGAAATCTTCTATCTTCTACTTATCTATCTATCTATCTTCTATTATACTATTAAAACGATAAAAAACGAACGGCTAATATGTAACAGTAGAAAAACAGCTTGAAAGAACGGTTGTGATTTATAATAGAGAAAACAAATATGCCATGAATTAGAGTCCGAGGTTCACACGCCTATGTACCTTTTAATTAGAACGACGATAACTATCATATGTGTGGGCGTTAAAGAGTCTGCCCACACGTTTTGTGTAGTGTCTAAGAAGACAGCTCACACGTCTACGTATGAGTAAAACAAGTAGCGTCCACACGTTTTTTTTTCTTGCGGTCCCTCTCACACGCCTACGTGTGGGAAAAATGCATAACGCGCACACGACCTCTCTCAGCCACCTACCTCAGGTCCTGCACGCCCCGCGTGACAGTCATCACACGTCCCCGCAGTTGCCATGGTCTGGACCCTCGTCAATGTCCGTTTAACTGCAGTTGCCATGTCGCTGAACTACAGTTGCCATGTCGGACAACTACAGTTGCCATGGTTGCTTAACTGCAGTTGTCCTCTCAGGTCAAGTGCCAGATACCTTTTTGGACAACTGCAGTTGTTGCCATGTATGATCTGGTTTACAATAGTTGCCATGATTTGAAAATTTTAGAGGTTGCCACCTACTAACACTAAGCAGTTGTCATGTATGATCTGATTTACTACAGTTGCCATGATTTGAAAATCTTAGGAGTTGCCACCTACTAACACTAGGCAATTGCCGTGTAGTGCTACCAAGAGACATGGCAAAACAACAAGTTCGGATAAAAGAGAGAGTTGCCATCTGCTTACAAGCACACTAGGGCAGTTGCCGTGTACCCTGCAAAACACATGGCAACTGACATGTTCGGGTAAAAAAAAGAGAGTTGCCATCTTCTTACAAGCACACTAGGGCAGTTGCCATGTACACTGCAAAATGCATGGCAATTGGCAGCTTGGGTGTGGGAGAGAAGACGGGCGTGTGGGCAAGATGGCAAATGCTCACACACCAGCCCTTGTGCGTGAGTGAAAACTGACGGTGGGCGAACTGCTAAACGCTCACACACCGGCCCCTTCGTATGGACGACCGGATGAATGCCCACACACCAACCCAGTCCTACGTGGCATCACAAAATATGCCAAAATTCGTGCACCGACAAACGAACGCGGATTCATGTGTGTGGGCGAGATGCAAATGCCCACACATGTGGGCGTTAGTGTTTCCTCTTAATTAATAATATACGGCTATGTGTCTCATACCTTTTCGGCAAGCCTAAAAAAAGAGACGATTAAGAGTCCTACTCATGTATGGCTATTCTAAATAGTATAGTAAAACCCGGTCTCTACATGCGGCATTGTATGGTAGAGAAAAAAATATTTTTTTTTCTTTGGCGGCCTCATTCGCTTTTTAGCAGAGTGGTATCTAATGGATACAATTAATTTGTATTAGGTAAGAAAATATACGCATTTTACATCATTAAAAATAGAAAAAATATGCATGTTTCATCATTAAAAATAGAAAATAAATGTTTAACTAGGACAAAGTACACTATTTTACTTCACAAATTCTATAGATGGCTAAAGTTAAATAAACACACTATTTTACTTCACAAATTCTATAGACAGCTAAACTGAAAAAATCACATTGATTACCATTTGACTAGGAAAAATATGAGTTGAGATATGTTTCACCATTTAAAATAAGAAAATATTCTGTCTATATGTGTACTTCACTAAATTGTCAGTCGCCGGCGTATTTCATGATGGCCGGTAGCTCGGAACGGGAAAATGGTAGATTCGAAAGAATAAAAATGTCCAATGCATGCCTGCATTATATGACGTAAGAATACACAACATGCACGAGCGATGTATCATACAAAAGGAGTAAAACATTGTTGTAGCACAAATAGTTAATGTTGAAATTGAGAAATAGATGTCAAGTATGTATTATATAGTTGTATAACTTGCTCTATATAATATCTGTGGTAGCAACACAATATGGGTAGCTGGGTACAATCACAAAGAATAATCTATGGTGTGAGAATACACACACACAAACACACAAGCGCGTGTGCGTAGAGAGAGAGAGAGAGAGAGAGAGAGAGAGAGAGAGACTGACTTTCTGCAAATTTATATAACATACACCAATAATCGTATTGCAAACTGAAAATACCAGCGCAATGCAAAAAAAAAGAGTGATTGATGGCATGGGTGTACAAAAATAACTTCAGATTTATACACGGCATTGAAAAAATCATAGAACCAATTGATTGAAACATGAATAATATGGGACGATGAGGTGAAGTAAAAAGAGAGAAAACTTAAAATTAGTATGATTGGTCTATCGTTCCGCATGGGTGTTTTCAACCTCAATAGCACCCCACTCTTGCGTTGCCACACACCAGAATCATCATGAAAAACTTAGCAATACAAATATTTATACCAAAATACAATCGTATGATGTTGTCAATGGACATTTTGGTGGCGATGTAACGACCAATTAAAAACAACAGTTGACTCTGAGCAAATAGTCGAGAGTGCGATTAGTCCAAATTCACCAAAACACAGTAAATCTAGCCGCACAAACGCGCGGGTCACCTTGCTAGTTTTAATAGTAACACAGAAGTACCAATTGACCAAGACAAGATATTAATGCTGCTAAGAGCATCTACAGTCGGACTTTACAAATTTGGCCCCTCAAACACCTGCGGATGCGTCCGGGGCGCGTCTGCGGACACTGACCGGTCACGCCTCAAATAATTCAATCCAGATCCGGATACCTCAAATTAGAAATCTCAAATCCATATTATTACATGCAACATGGCGATCTTTAACCTGTGCTCGTCCGTTCACCGTGGCCATGTCCGGTGGCCGGCTTCACTCCCCAGAGTGTTGGTCCGGTCGCCGGTAAGGTAGAGTAGGGCATGAGACACAAGCCGGCTCACGGGACTCAAGGTGCCTTCGTCTCCCATGCCCCACTCTTCCTCGTCGGAGCGTGCAACCCGTTGGGTGCTGGTGGACGTAGATCGATGATGGATCCGTCCTGGGACGAGCCGGCGACATCCATCACAACGCGATTGCGGAGCCCGGACTGGTGCACTACACGGGGCGCCGGAGAATGCGACTCCGCCTCGCCGACATCCACCGCCGTGGGAGCTGCCGCCGCGCCCACTACCGCGCACGGCATGCACGCTGCGCCATGTTTGCGTCAGATGACACCCATAGTGCATCCATGGCCTCGATGCGCCAACGGAGGGGTTGCGCGTCCGTCACCGTGTTCGAACACCAGACGGGCCGCACTGCCTCCGTGAGGCAGCGACGGCTGCCCTAGCGCCGGATCCATGCGCCATTTGGGCGTACGCAATGGATTCCCGACGGAACGGGTCTGAGCGCTGCCATGCACAGGACTCCTCCCGGGAGCAGTGGAGCGCAAGCTGGATGGCCATCTCCTCTTTGGGACCGCATGGGATGAGCTCGGGGTCGACGGATCTGGAGGTGAAGGACTCGGATCCACTACGTGCCATGCCGTAGACTATCGGACGGCGCCAGGGACGAGCTTGGATGGCGGAGGGGAATGGAGTGAAGTGGCTAGGGTTTAGTCTGGCAAGCGGATTGGAAGGAATGTATATGGGGTCGGGTGGCCTGACATGGGCCGGGTCTGACTTGGCAGACGTGCCCGGGCACACCCTAGCGTCTCCATATCTATCCCATATTTGGGCTGAATATGAGGTGTGCCGGTCAGGCCGGGCCTTTGAGGCCCGTTTAAGATGTCCATCTAGATTAAAATTTCGCGACCAGACAATGATTGGGCGGCTCGTCTGTAACGCCCCGGACACACTCGCCGGTGGTCGTTACTCCTAGCGGGATCTAGACTGGCCCCACAGATCAATAATAGTTTTTTCTGTGCACTTTGTCCTCACTCGTGCGCACCCGGGAGCAACTTCCCGGTCGGTCACCCATCCTGACACTACTCCAAACTGAGCACGCTTAACTTTGGAGTTCTGTCTGAATGGGCTCCCGGAAAAGAAGGAATTCTTTATTGATATGAGTAGTATATCATCCCTAATAAGCCAGACCATCACATACACCCCCACTCAGAGGAACCGACGTCCTCGTCGGGCCACAGGAACGTTCCCTCTTGGCACATACGTCTGTGCATCCAGTCCGGTATATGTACCATGTCGTGTGCCACGACGGGTCACAAACGTCATGAACAACATGACCGCGCACCTGTCCGCAAACATCCGTGTAACCGCGAGGGTCGGCTCTGATACCAACTTGTAACGTTCTGGACACATCCGTCGGTGGTCGTTACTCCTGGCGGGATCTAGACTGGCTCCACAGATCAATACTAGTGTTTTCTGCGCACTTTGTCCTCACTCGTGCACACCTAGGAGCAACTTACCGGTCGGTCACTACTCCAAGCTGAGCACGCTTAACTTTGGAGTTCTGTCTGAATGGGCTCCCGAAAAAGAAAGAATTCCTTATTGATATGAGTAGTCTATCATCCCTAATAAGGCAGGCCATCACATCGCCTGAACATACTAGGTGGGTTTGAGGCCCTCGACTGTAGATGCTATAATGCGTGATTTCGAAGCCAACCAGATTAGGCCTCTTCTAATGCATGGATGCTTAAGTGAGGTGCTAAGTGCATCTGAGATCTTAACAACTAGTCTCCACAATGCATAGATTCTTAGCTTTGGTAGCTAAGTTTCCCTCATGGAATTGTTTAATAATTAAACTCTCTCATGTATTGGTTGGTAGTCTAAGCATCATATTTTCCTGAGTCACCATAATGCCATCTCTCCTCTTTAATTACTTTGCTACATTTTATTTGCCTATGTGGCGTCCTTAGCACATGTGCATCTGGAAACACTGGGAAAGGTCTTAGCGCATTGCCCGCTTCCTATTTTTATTTTATTTTTGCATGCAGCCAATCATGGCCACGTCCGGCGGTCATTATTGCACAAAGCTGGGTACTATGCATCTGTCTTGTGGCGTCCTGTAGCCATATACCATATGATATCTTTTCGAGCTGCATCCGTATGTGGGGGTAACTAGAATAGGAACCCTGTTGTGGTAAAAGAATAGAAAAAGTATGTTGGTGTAAGAGTATTTACAACCGGACCCTATATATCCATCTCAAACATATGTACAGGCCGTCCGATTAGTGACCGGTCACAGAAACGTGACCCAACCAGACCCTTCATATCCGTTTCAAACGCCCGGATTGACCGGCATCCCTTATATCCATCTGATCAAATATGAGGACAATATGAGACCCCGGCCTCTGCATCTGAACGATGCATGCAGCCATATTATTAAGAGTCTCAAAACAAACAATATTCAAAGTATTACAGCTCGCAAAAAGGAGCAATTGAAAAAAAGAAGGAACTCAAAATTACAACCGATGGTAGATACATGATTAGAGACCTAGACTCCTATCCTGTTAAGCGACCGCCATCCAAACCGGTTGAAAATATCCCGTGCTATCATCTCCCATTGGTTGCACCCAGTAACCAGCGGCTCCCTGGAGTCCATAGGAGTGAGTAAGGACCACATATGGATCCATGCGATAGCTCTGAAAATGACCTGCAAGAAGGTTACAAATTGTTGTCTGTTAAAAATCATGTTGTCCCTGTAGTTCCATATAGCCCACAATAGTGCACATATTCCAATTCGAATACGAGCCGTCCTAGCACATTCCACCTCAGCTAACCACGTCCCAAACAATGATTCAATGTTAACTGGAGGGACAATGTTGAAGGCTATATGTATTGTTCGCCACAGCAATTTGGCCAGAGGACAATCTATGAAAAGATGTTGTATTGTTTCATTATTATCATAAAAACAACATCGTGAGCTGCCTGCCCAATGTCGCTTTAACACGTTGTCTTTGGTTAGGATCACTTGCTTGTGAACAAACCACATAAAGATTTTAATGCGCAAGGGGACCTAAACTTTCCAGATATGAATAGATCTCTGAATTGGGCCAGAGTTAATTAGATCCATATAAAAAGATTTGACCGTGAACAAATCATTCTTGGTCAGCCTCCAATGTAATGAATCAGTTTGGTCGGATAATTGAACATCCACCAATCTCCCTACCAAATGTATCCATGAATTCCATCTCTCTCCAACCAAAGATCGCCTAAACTGAATATTTAAAGGGACCGATTGTAATATCATGCCAACATAACTTCCCTTACGTTGGACAATATTATACAGAGTTGGATATTGAATGGCTAATGACGCCTCCACTAGCCATGTATCCTCCCAAAAACGTGTTGACATCCCATTGCCAACAACAAATTTGGTTCTACGAAAGAATAAGTCTTTAATTCTCATAAGCCCCTTCCAGAAAGGCGAGTCTGAAGGCCGCGCGGTAACTTGTGCTAGATTTTTCGATTGTAAATATTTGTTTCGTAAAATTTGTGCCCACATCCCATCGTTCTCTACCGAAAGCCTAAAAAGCCATTTGCTCATAAGGCATTTATTTTTGATCTCCAGATTCTCAATACCGAGACCTCCCTGATCTTTGGGTCGACATAATATATCCCAGCAAGCTAAACGATATTTCTTCTTGGCCTCATCTGACTGCCAGAAGAATCGAGATCGAAAGAAATCTAGTCTCCTCCGTACCCCTTTGGGTACATCAAAAAAGGATAACAGAAACATCGGCATACTGGTCAGGACTGAGTTAATGAGTACTAGTCGACCACCATACGACGTTAACTTGCCCTTCCAACAGCTAAGCTTTTTTTTCAATTCGATCCTCGATGCACTTCCACTCCTTAATAGAAAGTTTCCGATGGTGAATAGGTATGCCCAAATAGCTAAATGGCAGTGAACCTAATTCACAACCGAACAATTGTCTGTAAGTGTCTTGCTCGTCTTTGGCCCTACCAAAGCAAAATAACTCGCTTTTGTTGAAGTTAAATTTTAGTCCCGATAATTGCTCGAAGAGACATAAAACTAATTTCATATTCCAAGCTTTTGCAACGTCATGCTCCATGAAAATAATAGTGTCGTCTGCGTATTGTAAAATGGATACTCCCCCATCCAGCAGATGCGGAACTAATCCATCTACTAGGCCATTCTCCTTAGCCCTTCCAATAAGGAGGGTCAACATATTTGCCACTATATTAAATAAGAGTGGAGACATCGAATCCCCTTGTCTCAATCCTTTATGAGTCTGAAAATAGTGGCTTATATCATCATTAGCCTTAATACCGACACTACCTTTCTGGACAAGAGAACGCACTTGGTTCCTCCATGCCTCAGAAAAACCTTTCATGCGCATTGCTTGCTGAAGAAACGTCCATTTAACTATTTAACTTTATCATAAGCCTTTTCGAAATCCACTTTGAAGATAACCCCATCTAGTTTCTTCGAATGGATTTCGTGGATCGTTTCATGTAGAACAACTACCCCCTCTAGGATGTGTCTACCAAGCATGAAGGCCGCCTGACTTGAATGAACCACCGAATGGGCGGTCCGTGTCAACCGATTTGTCCCAACCTTCGTGAATATCTTGAAACTCATGTTTAAGAGACATATCGGCCTGAACTGCTCGATACGAACCACCCCTTCTTTCTTTGGCAATAGAGTAATCGTCCCAAAGTTCATATGAAATAGTTCTAGATGCCCATTAAAGAAATTGTGGAACATAGGCATAAGGTCATCCTTAATAATACGCCAACATTTCTTATAAAACTCCGATGGGAACCCATCTGGTCCCGGTGCTTTATTGGATTTCATTTGTGATATGGCATCTAGCACCTCCTTTTCAGTGAAAGGCGCATTTAGGATCTCATTCTCTTCTGTCATAAGCTGAGGGATATCTCCGATGTCAGTCCCATTCATGGACACCGTGCTCTCTGCCGGTGGCCCAAATAATTGTTTATAGTGATTGGAAATATATGATTTGAGATTCTCATGTCCCACTATGGTCCCTTCATCTTGCTCGAGTTGGATGATTTTCTTCTTTCTATGTTTACCATTCGCAATCATATGAAAGAATTGTGTATTATCATCCCCATGGACAACCTTGAGAACCTTAGCCCGCAATGCCCATTTGAGTTCCTCTTCTCTCAGAAGAGCGAGCTCATAGGCTTTGCTCCGCTTCGGATTTCATGGCTTGTTCATCTACGTCGAGCAAAATCCCCTCAGCTTTAATATCCAGAGAATCAATTAATTGGATGAGCCTTTCTTTCTCTTTTTTGTAAATACCACTCTCGTTTCTAGCCCAACACCTTAGAAATTGTCTTAGATGTCGGATCTTGTTCTGCGATATCTCTATGCTTGTTCGGCCAGCTACTGGCTTTGCCCATTCTCGTGCAACGATGGCCATAAAGTTCTCTTTTTCAAACCAGCTTAGTTCGAACGAGAACAAATTCCTATTACCAATGTGTGTTGCTTCTCCCGAGTCTACTAATAGTGGTGTGTGGTCTGAAATTGCCCTCTGCATCGACACCAATGGGTATTTATGTTCCCATTCAATACTAGCTAGAACCCTATCCAACTTCTCATAAGTCAGTGTAGGTAGCGTATTAGCCCAAGTGTATTGTCTACCAGTAAGATTAATGTCCCTCAGACTGAGGCTCTCGATGATCATATTAAACATAAGTGACCATCGCCCATCAAAATTATCATTGTTCTTCTCATCTCTACTTCGTATAATATTAAAGTCCCCACCAACTAAGATGGGGAGATTTTCGTCTCCACAAATCCGGACTAGGTCAGCTAGGAAATCGGGTTTAAGTTCGGGTTGGGCTGCTCCATACACCACCACAAGAGACCACCGGAAGCCGTCTTGCTTTGATCTCACCCGAAACTTAACCGCGAAATCTCCCTTGACCACATTGAGCACCTCTAGTGTTTCACACCTAAGCCCTAACAATATCCCACCGGCTCTTCCTCTAGGGGATAAATAGTGCCAATCAAAATCAATTCTACCTGATAGAGTTCCGAGGAACTGTGAGGTAAAATTGTCTCTGCCAGTTTTGAGAAGTGCAATAAAATCGAGTTGTTGTTCTATCGATGTCTCTGCGAGGAACCTTCTTTTAGGCAAGTCTGCCAGACCTCTGCTATTCCAAAAGATTCCTTTCATAGATCATCGTGGAATTTCTTTTAAGCTTAACCCTCGCACTCCTCTGAACAGCCGAAGTTGGATATACCTTCCTCTTCCATGTTCGTTTGGGCTTGTCCCCACCACCCAACGTATCTACGTCAATATGATGGCTAGGGATGAAATCTTCCGCTGGTAAAGGCTCTACACTGTCCTCAGTGTCCGAACCTAGTAAATCCCCATTGGCCTCAGAGGGGGGCATTAAATTATCACATAAATTTTCTAGGGTCGACATTCCTAATTGTTTCACTTCATCATTATTCATGGGTTTTACCGCAGCTAGATTTCAAATAATCTCAAACGCCTCTCTACTTCTAAATCTAGAAGATCATTAACCGACTTTGCAATCTCCTTGTCAGTCGAACCCAAAGAAACTCCTATGTTGTTGGCTTTATCTAAAATTTCATGTTCTGTAAAATGCAAAATGGAACAGCTTTTATTGACAGACATACCTGTAGTTGCCTCGACATCGCGAAGCTTGGCCGCCCTCATGGCACGCCCCAACTGCAGGTCGTCAGCATCTGGTTGATCTTGGATCCGGTCACTGACACGCCTGCCAGCCGCCAACGGATCCATGATCCCACCAAACGCGATGATGTCGTCCATAGTCCTCCCACGGGTATAATCTCCCGGAGCAGCACGCGCACCCATCGAAGCTGGTGAGGTAGAGGTGTACGCGGTAGGAGCACCACCATCCAACGCGGGCGAAGAGAGTGGGTGCTGAGCCGCCTGCTCAGCTGCCTCTCCCCTGAAGTGGCCGTCGACACGGACGGGACTCAGCGCGATCGGGGGAGGGGGGCCTGAGGGCCTTCTACCCACACCCCTCCCCCACCCCGGAACCTTGCTCGCAGTTCGTCGGCGAGACGCCTGGTCTGGCCATCATGGGGGCGCCACGGGTGGTCGACATGGGGGACATGGGGGCCCCTCGCCCACCCAAGTCTCCGACCCGCTCACTCAGCTGGCCAGAAGTATGTGCGTCGGGCACCATCTCACCCGACCGCGCCAATGGGGTGACGGCGCGTCGGGGGGTCGACGTGGGAGATAGTGTTGGGTAACGTAGCATAAATTCAAAATTTTCCTGCGTGTCACCAAGATCTATCTATGGAGTCATCTAGCAACGAGGGAGGAGTGGATCTACATACCCTTGTAGATCGCGCGCGGAAGCGTTCAAGAGAACGGGGTTGATGGAGTCGTACTCGTCGTGATCCAAATCATCGATGATCCTAGCGCCGAATGGACGGCACCTCCGCGTTCAACACACGTACGGAGCAGCGATGTCTCCTCCTTCTTGATCCAGCAAGGGAGGAGAAGAGGTTGATGGAGATCCAGTAGCACGACGGCGTGGTGGTGGAAGTAGCGGGATTCCAACAGGGCTTCGCCAAGCGCCGCGGGAGGAGGGAGATGTGTCATGGAAGGGAGAGGGAGGCGCCAGGGCTTAGGTTGGGCTGCCCTCCCTTCTCCCCCACTATATATAGGGCCAAGGGAGAGGGGGGGCGCAGCCTTGGCCCTTCCTCCAAGGAAGGGTGCGGCCAAGGGAGGAGTCCATCCCCCCCAAGGCACCTAGGAGGTGCCTTCCCCTTTTAGGACTCTTCCTTTCTTGCTCTCTTGGCGCATGGGCCTCTTGGGGCTGGTGCCCCTGGCCCATGTAGGCCAAGGCACACACCCCTACAGCCCATGTGGCCCCCCGAGGCAGGTGGCCCCACCCGGTGGACCCCCGGGACCCTTCCGGTGGTCCCGGTACAATACCGGTGACCCCGAAACTTGTCCCGGTAGCCGAAATAGCACTTCCTATATATAAATCTTTACCTCCAGACTATTCCGGAACTCCTCGTGACGTCCGGGATCTCATCCGGGACTCCGAACAACTTTCGGGTTACCGCATACTAATATCTCTATAACCCTAGCGTCACTGAACCTTAAGTGTGTAGACCCTACGGGTTCGGGAGACATGCAGACATGACCGAGATGACTCTCCGGTCAATAACCAACAGCGGGATCTGGATACCCATGTTGGCTCCCACATGTTCCACGATGATCTCATCGGATGAACCACGATGTCAAGGACTTAATCAATCCCGTATACAATTCCCTTTGTCTATCGGTACGATACTTGCCCGAGATTCGATCGTCGTTATCCCGATACCTTGTTCAATCTCATTACCGGCAAGTCTCTTTACTTGTTCCGTAACACATCATCCCGTGATCAACTCCTTGATCACATTGTGCACATTATGATGATGTCCTACCGAGTGGGCCCAAAGATACCTCTCCGTTTACACGGAGTGACAAATCCCAGTCTCGATTCGTGCCAACCCAACAGACACTTTCGGAGATACCTGTAGTGTACCTTTATAGCCACCCAGTTACGTTGTGACGTTTGGCACACCCAAAGCACTCCTACGGTATCCGGGAGTTGCACAATCTCATGGTCTAAGGAAATGATACTTGACATTAGAAAAGCTTTAGCATACGAACTACATGATCTTGTGCTAGGCTTAGGATTGGGTCTTTGTCCATCACATCATTCTCCTAATGATGTGATCCCGTTATCAATGACATCCAATGTCCATGGTCAGGAAACCGTAACCATCTATTGATCAACGAGCTAGTCAACTAGAGGCTTACTAGGGACATGGTGTTGTCTATGTATCCACACATGTATCTGAGTTTCCTATCAATACAATTCTAGCATGGATAATAAACGATTATCATGAACAAGGAAATATAATAATAACTAATTTATTTTTGCCTCTAGGGCATATTTCCAACAGTCTCCCACTTGCACTAGAGTCAATAATCCAGTTCACATCGATATGTGATTAACACTCAAGGTCACATCCCCATGTGACTAACACCCAAAGAGTTTACTAGAGTCAATAATCTAGTTCACATTACCATGTTATTAACACTCGATGAGTTCTGGGTTTGATCATGTTATGCTTGTGAGAGATGTTATAGTCAACGGGTCTGAATCTTTCAGATCCGTATGTACTTCGCAAATCTCTATGTCATCTTGTAGATGCAGCTACTACGCTATATTTGGAGCCATTTCAAATAACTGTTCTACTTGGAGCTATTCTAAATGGTTGCTCCATTATACGTATCCGATATCTCTATTCAGAGCTATCCAGATAGGTGTTAAGCTTGCATCGACGTAACTCTTTACGTCGAACTCTTTATCACCTCCATAACCGAGAAACATATCCTTATTCCTCTAAGGATAATTTAGACCGCTATCTGGTGATCTACTCCTAGATTACCTTTGTACCCTCTTGCCAGATATGTGGCAAGGCACACATCAGGTGCGGTACTCAGCATGGCATACCGTATAGAGCCTATGACAAAAGCATAGGGGACGACATTCGTCCTTTCTCTTTCTTTTGCCGTGGTCGAGCTTTAAGTCTTAACTTCATACCTTACAACTCAGGCAAGTACTCCTTCTTTGACTGATCCATCTTGAACCCCTTCAAGATCATGTCAAGGTATGTGCTCATTTGAAAGTACCATTAAGCGTTTTGATCTATCCTTATAGATCTTGATGCTCAATGTTCAAGTAGCTTAATCCAGGCTTTCCATTGAAAAACACTTTCAAAATAACCCTATATGTTTTCCAGAAATTCTACATCATTTCTGATCCATAATATGTCAACAACATATACTCATCAGAAATTCCATAGTGCTCCCACTCACTTCTTTGGAAATACAAGTTTCTCATAAACTTTGTATACACCCAAAATCTTTGATCATCTCATCAAAGCATACATTCCAACTCCGAGATGCTTACTCCAGTCCTTAGAAGGATTGCTGGAGCTTTGCATACTTATTAGCATCTTTCAGGATTGACAAAACCTTCCGGTTGTATCACATACAACCTTTCCTCAAGAAAATCGTCGAGGAAACAATGTTTTGACATCCTATCTGCAAGATTTCATAAATAATGCAGTAATCGCTAATATAATACCAACAGACTCTTAGCATCGCTACGAGTGAGAAAGTCTCATCGTAGTCAACTCCTTGAACTTGTTGGAAAACATCTTAACGACAAGTCGAGCTTTCTTAATGGTGATACTTACCATCATTGTCCGTCTTCCTTTTAAAATCCATATGTACCTAACAGCCTTACGACCATCAAGTAGTTCTTCCAAAGTCTACACTTTGTTTTCATATATGGATCCTCTCGGATTATATGGCCTCAAGCCATTTTGGAATCCAGGCCCACCATCACTTCTCCATAACTCGTAGGTTCATTGTTGTCTAGCAACATGACTTCCAAGACAGGATTACGTACCACTCTGAAGTAGTATGCATCCTTGTCATCCCACGAGGTTTGGTAGTGACTTGATCTGAAGTTTCATGATCACTATCATAAGCTTCCACTTCAATTGGTGTAGGTGCCACAGGAACAACTCCCTGTGCTCTGCCACACACTAGTTGAAGAGACGGTTCAATAACCTCATCAAGTCTCCACCATCCTCCCACTCAATTCTTTGGAGAGAAACTTTTCCTCGAGGAAGGACCCGATTCCAGAAACAATCCCTTATTGCTTTCGGATCTGAGACAGGAGGTATACCCAATTGTTTTGGGTGTCCTATGAAGATGCATTTATCCGCTTTGGGTTCGAGCTTATCAGCCTGAAACTTTTTCACATAAGCGTCGCAGCCCCAAACTTCTAAGAAATGACAGCTTAGGTTTCTCTAAACCATAGGTCATACGGTGTCATCTCATCGGAATTACGTGGTGCCCTATTTAAAGTGAATGTGGTTGTCTCTAATGCCTAACCCATAAACTATCGTGGTAATTCGATAAGAGACATCATGGTATGCATCATATCCAATAGGGTGCAGTTATGATGTTCGGACACACCATCACACTATGGTGTTCCAGGCTGTATTAGTTGTGAAACAATTTCCACAATGTCTTAATTTTGTGCCAAACTCGTAATTCAGATATTCATCTCTATGATCATATCATAGATATTTTATCCTCTTGTCACGACGATCTTTCAACTTCACCCTGAAATTACTTGAACCTTTCAATAATTAAGACTCGTGATTCATCAAGTAAATATACTCAACATCTACTCAAATCATCTGTGAAGTAAGAACATAACGATATCCACTACATGCCTCAGCACTCATTGGATTGCACACATCAAAATGTTTACTTCCAACAAGTTGCTTTCTAGTTCCATTTTACTGAAAACGAGGCTTTCAGTCATCTTGCCCATGTGGTATGATTTGCACGTCTCAAGTGATTCAAAATCAAGTGAGTCCAAACGGTCCATTTGCATGGAGTTTCTTCATGCATATACACCAATAGACATGGTTCACATGTCTCAAACCTTTCAAAAATGAGTGAGTCCAAAGATCCATCAACATGGAGCTTCTTCATGCGTTTTATACCGATATGACTTAAGTGGCAGTGCCACAAGTAGGTGGTACTATCATTACTATCTTATATCTTTTGGCATGAACATGTGTATCACTATGATCGAGATACAATGAACCATTCATTTTAGGTGCAAGACCATTGAGGTATTATTCAAATAAACAGAGTAACCGTTATTCTCCTTAAATGAATAACCGTATTGCGATAGACATAATCCAATCATGTCTATGCTCAACGCAAACACCAATCTCGATGGTAGAGGGAGCGTGTGATGCTTGATCATATCAACATTGGAAACACTTCCAACACATATCGTCAGCTCACCTTTAGCTAGTCTCCGTTTATTCCGTAGCTTTTATTTCGAGTTACTAACACTTAGCAACCGAACCGGTATCTAATACCCTGGTGCTACTAGGAGTACTAGTAAAGTACACATCAACACAATTTATATCCAATATACTTCTATCGACTTTGCCCATCCTCTCATCTACCAAGTATCTAGGGTAAATCTGCTCCATTGGTTGTTTCTCTTATTACAGAAGCACTTAGTCTCGGGTTTGGGTTCAACCTTGGGTTTCTTCACTAGAGCAGCAGCTGAATTGTCGTTTCATGAAGTATCCCTTCTTGCCCTTGCCCTTCTTGAAACTAGTGGTTTCACAAACCATCAACAATTGATGCTCCTTCTTGATTTCTACTTTTTGTGGTGTCAAACATCGCGAATATCTCAAGGATCATCATATATGTCCCTGATATATTATAGTTCATCACGAAGCTCTAGCAGCTTGGTGGTAATGACTTCGGAGAAACATCACTTTCTCATCCGGAAGATCAACTCCCACTCGATTCAAATGATTGTTGTACTCAGACAATCTGAGCACAAGCTCAACAATTGAGCTTTTCTCCCTTAGTTTGCAGGCTAAGAAAATCGTCGGAGGTCTTATACCTCTTGACGTGGGCACGAGCCTGAAATCCCAATTTCATCCCTCGAAACATCTCATATGTTTCGCGACGTTTCAAAACCATCTTCGGTGCCTCAATTCTAAACCATTTAACTGAACTATCACGTAGTTATCAAAATGTGTATGTCAGATGTTCGCAACATCCACAGATGACGTTCGAGGTTCAGCACACTGAGCGGTGCATTAAGGACATAAGCCTTCTATGAAGCAATGAGGACAATCCTTAGTTTACGGACCTAGTCCGCATAATTGCTACTACCAACTTTCAACTAAATTTTCTCTAGGAACATATCTAAACAGTAGAACTGAAGCGTGACCTACGACATAATTTGCGAAGACCTTTTGACTATGTTCAGGATAATTAAGTTCATCTTATGAACTCCCACTCAGATAGACATCCCTCTAGTCATCTAAGTGATTACATGATCCGAGTCAACTAGGTCGTGTCCGATCATCACGTGAGACAGACTAGTCATCATCGGTGAACATCTTCATGTTGATCGTATCTACCATACGACTCATGCTCGACCTTTTGGTCTCTTGTGTTCCGAGGCCATGTATGTACATGCTAGGCTCGTCAAGTCAACCTAAGTGTTTCGCGTGTGTAAATCTGGCTTACACCCGTTGTATGTGAATGTAAGAATCTATCACACCCGATCATCACGTGGTGCTTCGAAACGACGAACTTTCGCAACGGTGCACAGTTAGGGGGAACACCTTCTTGAAATTTTAGTGAGAGATCATCTTATTTACTACCGTCGTTCTAAGTAAACAAGATGTATAAACATGATAAACATCACATGCAATCAAATAATAGTGACATGATATGGCCAATATCATATAGCTCCTTTGATCTCCATCTTGGGGCTCCATGATCATCTTGTCACCGGCATGACACCATGATCTCCATCATCATGATCTCTATCATCGTGTCTTCATGAAGTTGTCTCGTCAACTATTACTTCTACTACTATAGCTAACGGTTAGCAATAAAGTAAAGTAATTACATGACGTTTATGTTGACACGCGGGTCATAAATAAATTAAGACAACTCCTATGGCTCCTGCCGGTTGTCATACTCATCGACATGCAAGTCGTGATTCCTATTACAAGAACATGATCAATCTCATACATCACATATATCATTCATCACATCCTTTTGGCCATATCACATCACATAGCATACCCTGCAAAAACAAGTTAGACGTCCTCTAATTGTTGTTTGCATGTTTTACGTGGCTGCTATGGGTTTCTAGCAAGAACGTTTCTTACCTACGCAAAAACCACAACGTGATATGCCAATTGATATTTACCCTTCATAAGGACCCTTTTCATCGAATCCGATCCGACTAAAGTGGGAGAGACAGACACCCGCTAGCCACCTTATGCAACTAGTGCATGTCAGTCGGTGGAACCAGTCTCACGTAAGAGTACGTGTAAGGTCGGTCCGGGCCGCTTCATCCCACAATGCCACCGAATCAAGATTGGACTAGTAACGGTAAGCATATTGAACAAAATCAACGCCCACAACTACTTTGTGTTCTACTCGTGCATAGAAACTACGCATAGACCTAGCTCATGATGCCACTGTTGGGTAACGTAGCATAAATTCAAAATTTTCCTACGTGTCACCAAGATCTATCTATGGAGTCATCTAGCAACGAGGGAGGAGTGGATCTACATACCCTTGTAGATCGCGCGCGGAAGCGTTCAAGAGAACGGGGTTGATGGAGTCGTACTCGTCGTGATCCAAATCACCGATGATCCTAGCGCCGAACGGACGGCACCTCCGCGTTCAACACACGTACGAAGCAGAGACGTCTCCTCCTTCTTGATCCAGCAAGGGGGGAGGAGAGGTTGATGGAGATCCAGCAGCACGACGGCGTGGTGGTGGAAGTAGCGGGATTCCAACAGGGCTTCGCCAAGCGCTGCGGGAGGAGGGAGATGTTTCATGGGAGGGAGAGGGAGGCGCCAGGGCTTAGGTTGGGCTGCCCTCCCTTCCCCCCCACTATATATAGGGCCAAGGGAGAGGGGGGCGCAGCCTTGGCCCTTCCTCCAAGGAAGGGTGCGGCCAAGGGAGGAGTCCATCCCCCCAAGGCACCTAGGAGGTGCCTTCCCCTTTTAGGACTCTTCCTTTCTTGCTCTCTTGGCGCATGGGCCTCTTGGGGCTGGTGCCCTTGGCCCATGTAGGCCAAGGCGCACACCCCTACAGCCCATGTGGCCTCCCGAGGCAGGTGGCCCCACCCGATGGACCCCCGGGACCCTTCCGGTGGTCCCGGTACAATACCGGTGACCCCGAAACTTGTCCCGATAGCCGAAATAGCATTTCGTATATATAAATCTTTACCTCCGGACCATTCCGGAACTCCTCATGACGTCCGGGATCTCATCCGGGACTCCGAACAACTTTCGGGTTACCGCATACTAATATCTCTATAACCCTAGCGTCACTGAACCTTAAGTGTGTAGACCCTACGGGTTCGGGAGACATGCAGACATGACCGAGATGACTCTCCGGTCAATAACAAACAGCGGGATCTGGATACCCATGTTGGCTCCCACATGTTCCACGATGATCTCATCGGATGAACCACGATGTCAAGGACTTAATCAATCCCGTATACAATTCCCTTTGTCTATCGGTATGATACTTGCCCGAGATTCGATCGTCGGTATCCCGATACCTTGTTCAATCTCGTTACCGGCAAGTCTCTTTACTCGTTCCGTAACACATCATCCCGTGATCAACTCCTTGATCACATTGTGCACATTATGATGATGTCCTACCGAGTGGGCCCAGAGATTCCTCTCCGTTTACACGGAGTGACAAATCCCAGTCTCGATTCGTGCCAACCCAACAGACACTTTCGAAGATACCTGTAGTGTACCTTTATAGCCACCCAGTTACGTTGTGACGTTTGGCACACCCAAAGCACTCATACGGTATCCGGGAGTTGCACAATCTCATGGTCTAAGGAAATGATACTTGACATTAGAAAAGCTTTAGCATACGAACTACATGATCTTGTGCTAGGCTTAGGATTGGGTCTTTGTCCATCACATCATTCTCCTAATGATGTGATCCCGTTATCAATGAAATCCAATGTCCATGGTCAGGAAAGCGTAACCATCTATTGATCAACGAGCTAGTCAACTAGAGGCTTACTAGGGACATGGTGTTGTCTATGTATCCACACATGTATCTGAATTTCCTATCAATACAATTCTAGCATGGATAATAAACGATTATCATGAACAAGGAAATATAATAATAACTAATTTATTTTTGCCTCTAGGGCATATTTCCAATAGATAGGAGAGCCTCCTGCCCGCCCCTCCCACCGGTCTCAGCTGACAGCGACGAACCCACCGTAGGTGATGCGAGAGAAGCCGGCTCCACAAAGGCATCCACAAATAGGGGCGGCAGCTCTGACTCCGCCGGATCATCAGTCTCTACCCTCTTACTCCACAAGCGACTAGGAGTAGAATGAGAATCAAACGAGCCAAAACGCAAAGTGTTCGTCGGTGTACTAGACATCAACAGTCCCTTGGCCGACTTGTCCGCCTTATCATGTTGCGGAGTATGTTTCTTGGCCGAGCTCATAGACTTGTCCTCAGACCCCTTGTTCTGGTTATCAGGGGCTCCATGTCCCTTAGATGTATCCATGTCCTGATGCTCATCGTCCCCATCCTTTGTCGGTGTGTCCTCAATCTCAACATCCAGTACATAAGTAATACCCTCATGGGTCCACCGGACCACATCAGGTAGCAAGTCGATACTGACGACGCTAATCAGCAGCCTCGCAACACCATTTATACGCGTGAAGGGCATATCCACCTTCTCTATCTTACCAATAAGGGACCCCAAACTCCAAGTTAGAAGAAAGTGTTTTAATCCTCTAAGCTACAGGCCCAGCTATCTCCACTGGATCTCTTCCCAGGGGTACCCCTTCATTTCAGGTTAAGAAGATGGGAAAGCGCCTTTCTCTCTATAAGAACAGTGCGTTCCGAGGTGTGAAGTGGGAGAGAAGGGATGTGATGATTGAGGTTTTGAATAAGATGACCTTTGCATTTTATATTTGGATATTTTTCTTATTTCAAAATAGTGAAAAGGTCAAATAAGAGGTGTTAAGCTTTTTATCATTCTGGCATCGAGCTATTTTGCCGCAGGACCTCCCCTACAGTATCTTCACCGCAGTAGAGTTTAACCACCAAATTCGGGATGGATTTGTGTGGTTCCTCTACGCCTAGGACACTAGAATATCGAACCATGAACAAGGAAAGGCATGAGATACATATTGGCTAGTAATTGTGAA
This sequence comes from Triticum dicoccoides, assembly GCF_002162155.2. NCBI lineage: Eukaryota > Viridiplantae > Streptophyta > Magnoliopsida > Poales > Poaceae > Triticum > Triticum dicoccoides. The sequence continues at coordinate 3,698,840 of NC_041392.1, forward strand.
GCCCCAATTCTTGACTGAAAGGGACACCAAAGGCCTCTGCCCTCCCTCTCTATCTATCCAAGAGATGGAAGGGCAGAGCTTTTTTTTGCTTTTTCATCTTTTCATCAAAAAGTTGAACAATGAAGATAGATGGCAAGTGCCTGATCGATTTGATCAGGCCGTGTAGGAACAAGGTTCAAATCGTTCGTTCGTTAGGATGCCTCAGCTGCATACATCACTGCACTTCCACTTGACGCCTATTAAAATGGCTCGTCTCGCCACTACCTTATCCTATTTCCATACTTCTGTCGCTCCATCCCCGTATGGGTGGAGAACCCGGCGCTGTCTTGGCTATGATACCGGAGGCTCTAGGGAAGTCAGAGGAGAGAGCACTCATCTTGGGGTGGGCTTACTACTTATATGCTTTCAGCAGTTATCCTCTCCGCACTTGGCTACCCAGTGTTTACCGTAGGCACGATAACTGGTGCACCAGAGGTGCGTCCTTCCCGGTCCTCTCATACTAGGGAAAGGTCCTCTCGTACTAGGGAAAGGTCTCTCTATTCACCATTCTCTTGATGTGGACCCTATGATTAGAAAAAGGAAATGACTATTTTGTTCCTAGCCCCTAGGGCGCAGATAGAATTAGATAAAATAAAATAGATTTGAAAGTCCTAAATTAGACCAAACGAATTCTGTCTATTAGAATAAGAAAAAGCGTTTCCGAATTGATCTCATCCTTTATAATATAATGAAAAAATTTCTTTGTTCAGTAATAACTTAATCTTGGAATAAAACACTTGTTACTTGTTATAGGAATTCAATTAATAAATGGAAAGAGCTTGGTATTAGTTCATGAGCAATTCTGCATGCATATGGATAGAGGAAGGAAATAATGAAAAAAAATCTAGTGCACTCCATATCTTTTTTACTATTCTTCTTTCCCCAGGGAGGGGGTATTGAAAAAGAAAAAAAATGGATAAAGGGTTTATTCGTTCTTGATAGCCATTTCCTCAACAAGTGAATGGGAACATACTCTCGATCGGAATCCAAAGAAAGTACTACTTGATAATTTCTACAAATGGCAAGTCCTTATTATGATTCCTTTTATGGGCAAAAATCTCTAATGTTTTAGATTTTCCATTACTAATCCTTTATGTACTTTAGTGTTCCTAACCCTTCACTAACTTTTGGTGGATTCTTCTTATGGATTATTAAGTTATAGTAATAACTAGGAGTATTCTAGTAATGGAATTCCATATCGTGAATCATTTATTCTTGGCCGCTTCAAGATATGATGATTAATTAAAAATATCAACCTTGGGATAAAGAGTTTACACTGCTTATGTTTACTTCCACTTTTTTCTTGTACGTAGGAAATGAGATTTTTTCTTTTTACTACAAATTTATAAGCTGTTTTGTTTCACTCATATAGCTATCTAGTTTAACTTACCAACCCAAATACTAAATAAGAAAAGGAATATAAAATACTAAATAAGAAAAGGAATATAAATAGTTAATGGATTTTATAGGAAAAAATCTATTTTAACGAATCACACGTAGAGATATTGCTAGCACACAAAAAGTTAATGGTATTTCATAACTAATGGGTTGAGTAGCAGCTCGTAGACCGCCTGAAAAAGAATATTTATTATTTGAGCTATATCCCACCATAAGAAGACCAATAGGAGCTATACTTGAAATGGCAATCCATAAAAAACACCAATACTAAGATTAGCTAAAACGAAATGATAACCCAAAGGGATAACTAAAAATCTTAATAAAACTGATATGACTGCTATAGAGGGTCCAATGCTAAATAAAGAAATATCTCCTCGGGATGGCAGAATATCTTCTTTAAAAAGTAGCTTAGTCCCATCTTCTATAGCCTGACGCAGGCCTAGGGGCCAGCATATTCAGGACCAATACGTTGTTGTATCGACGCGGATATTTCTCTTTCTAACCACACAATTACGAGCACCTCTATTGTTATTCCCAAAAGGAGGGTCAAAATGGGTAGAATCGATATCAGTCCATAGACTTCTTTTAATAATTCCAATTTCGGAAAAGAATTGATATTTTCCACCTCTACCCTATCTATTATCATTTCAACGATCAACTTCCCCCATAATGATATCTATACTACCTAATATCATCATGATATCAGCCAATTTCATTTTTTAACTAGCTGAGGAAGAATTTGCAAATTAATAAACCCGGGTGGACGGATTTTCCATCTCCAGTGGAAAAGGCTATCATCTCCTACTAGATTAATCCCTAATTCACCTTTTGGGGCTTCTACTCTTACATAAAGCTCTTGTCTTGACAATTCAAAATTGGGCGAAGCTTTTTTACCAAGAAATTGATACTCAAAATCATTCCATTCAGAATTCTTTTCTTTCTTAAAGCGTCAGACTTCTAAATTCTCATAAGGTCCTCCAGGAATTTTTTTTCTACGGCTTGTTGAATTATTTTGATGGATTCCCTCATTTCACCAATTCGTACTAAATAGCGAGCTAACGAATCCCCTTCTTTTTGCCATTGGACTTTCCAATCAAATTGATTGTAAGACTCATAAGGATCTACTTTACGAAGATCCCATTGTATTCCAGAAGCTCGTAACATCGGTCCCGATAAGCCCCAATTTACTGCTTCTTCTCCACTAATAAAACCTACTCCTTCAACTCGCTCTAAAAAATTGGATTTTGTGTAATAAGTTGTTGATATTCAACAACTCCCCGTAAAAATAATCACAGAAATCTAAACATTTATCGATCCATCCATAAGGTAGATCGGCGGCTACCCCTCCGATCGGCGCATACCTGTAGCAACTTCAAATAGATCATATATTAATTATCTCTCTCTTTCTCTAAAAATATAGAAAAAAGGAGTCTGTGCGCCGAGATCCGCCATAAAAGGTCCAAGCCATTGCAAATGAGAAGCTACCCGCTTAATTCTAACATAATTACCCTAATATAGTTGGCTCTTTGTGGTATTTGAATATTCTCCAAGAATTCTGGTGCATTTACTGTTATTGCTTCTGTAAACGTAGTAGCTAAATAATCCCACCTTGTTACATAAGGTAAGTATTGTATAATAGTTCAGTTTTCCGTGATTTTTTCCATTCCTCTGTGTAAATAGCCTAATATGGGTTCACAATCAATAACATCCTCACCATCGACAGTAACGGTCAGTCGAAGAACACCATGCATTGATGGGTGTTGAGGGCCCATATTGACTATCATGAGATCTTTTCTTATAAGCGGTAGACTCATATCCTTTCTTCCTTAATTCATTATTCCATGAAAATGGATTATTCCATGAATTCCTCAAAGCGAGGCTCATCAAAATGAAAAATCTAAGACTACTAAAAGACTGCTAAAAATAATAAAACAAGAACAAAATTTGAATGATTAAATTACTGCTCCTGAATATTCAACTAACCGATTAATTTCTTATAATGTACTCTATTTTTCTTTGCCAAATAAGCCAGCAAACGTCGACGCTTTCCCAAAAGTCTTCGTAGACCTCTTTCTGATGAAAAATATTTTTTGTGTAATTCCAAATGTGAAGCAAATCTCTGTACCTTATTGGTGAAACTGAATACTTGAAATTCAACAGAACCCCTATTTTCTTCTTTAACCATAAATCCAAAAAAATTATACCTCCTTTCTTTTTCATGTATTTTTCTGATTAGCAAAAATACAAAATTATGTCAGTTATTTCAAAGTTATTCTAATCTCATACACACACAATTTGCAATTATTCATCTACTACTGGAATTTGGATTTATTTTATCGATGCAAATTGGATTTGGATAGAAGGGTACATTCTTTCTAATATTTTAGATAGAAGAAATGTTTCTTCTATCTAAAATATTAGAAAGAATTTTGCTGATTTATTTATTGCTATACACAATTTATGGAATTGATACACCATTTAATTGATATCATTTAGCAAAATGAAACACATCATATGCATCCATCTTTTGGCTCGAGAATTTCACGGGATAGAGATATGGTATAAGAAATAGACTATTAAGTAACTCTAAATGAATTGTGGATACATCTGTATCCTTAACATATTGAAACGATTGTCATTATTCGTATCAAACCAATAGCGATTCATACAAGCTAAATCTTCTAATCAATGGTGGGCCAATAATGATTTTTTTTGCATGTGTATTAAGACGCTTGGCCTGATTTCGAAATTGTCCAGAGTTTTATATGTTGTTTTCATTGCAAAATAATCGGTCTCCTTCCATAACTTTCCAATTACGAGTACGAGAATTGAAAGACATGAAAATTCTCACTTCTCTACGGCGTCTAGTAGATAGAAACAAGAAAATCAGAAGAATCTTTCTCTCTATTCACTATTATTTCGCGTCTTCGACTTCTATTAGTTTCTTTTCTTCTTTAATGCAATAGCTATAGTTTGATATAAGAATCCATTTCTCGAAGTAATGGAAGCCATTCTCTTATAGGAAATGGTTCGGAAATCGCTATTCCACCTTTTAGGTATCGTGAAAAGTGGTTCTCACCGGTCGAATGCTAAGACTTCTGACAGTAATCACACAACTCCTTAGTGCAATCCTCCATGAAGTGACCTGGCTCACCGCATCTGCAACACGTCAACTTCTTGGTCGCCCGCTTGGATAATTTTTCACCCTCCACTATGTCATTTCCTTTATCAGAACCACTATCCTTAGTCTTAGGAGCCCCTGATCCAACAGTCGGAACCTTCACCGCCCGCCAAAGCCCGAACCGCGTCAACCGCGACAGACGGTAATGTGGCCGCGGACGTGATGGTCTCCACCTCGACTGGGACCTCTTGCGTCACTGTGGCCGGTGGTGGAGGGGGACGTGGCGGCGGTGGACGACGCCCCCCGCCTCTCCCTCCACGGAAACGATGTCCTCCGTGGTTACGATAGTTGGGTCCGGACACTCCTTCAACAAAATTCCCCGGTGGACCTTGGAAACCATGACCGGGACCGCTGCCATTGTACCATCTAGAACCCCGACCACCTCCAGAAGATGAACCACGATGTTGGCCTTCGTCGTACACATCGTACCCATCGTCTCCCCACTGACCATATCGATTCTGATTCTGCCGGTGTCCGTCTCCGCCATTGTCCCGACCACCACCGTAGTCGCGCCCAGCCCCTCCATAGCCCCCGCCGCTGTAGCCGTCATCACGGCCCCGACCGACGTCTTGGCCCGAAGCAGCATGCGAAGGGGGCGGTGGTGGCTCCTGCCGCGTCCCCGCCCGAGCTGCATCATGGCTAGCAGCAGCCCTCGCCGGCGGTCGCGGAGGCGGCGGTCCCGACTTGGGTGGAGGACCTCCACGCCCTGCCATGTCCTGAAGACAACAGACTCTGCCCCGTATTCTTGCCGCCCGGCGGTGCCCGAGCTTAGGAAACCTAGGCGCCCGGAAAACCCTAGCAATAGAAATAGGCGGCGGCACGGAGAGCGAGTTCTCATGCCATCGCAACGAGTCGGGCGTGGGAACTTGCGAGACCTGGCACTGCATCTGGGCCTCAAACCCAATATTTCCAAAGCCCACACACTTGTCGGCCTCAAAAACATCTTCGTGGCCCAACAGCGAATTCAGGCGCGCCCGTCTGGCCGCTTGAATTGCGTTGGCCGCCCTGGCCACCGGCGGTGACTGCAGCGGCGGAGGCCTCACTACACGCTCCTGTTTCCCCTTCTTCTTCTTCTTCGTAACAAGAGTCCATGAATCCGGGATGAAATCAGGGAGCGTAATAGGTGCACGATTTACCTTCGGAATCGGTCCTATCCAAGGTTTCATATGCAACGAAGTTTTTTCAGGAATCTCCCTCTTCCGGTGAAGAACGGCGACAGGTAATTCTTCCGGCGGTGTCGGCATCCTCGCGCCCACCATATTCCCCGGAATCACCTCACCAGTGTCGGTTCTCTTCTCCTCCTCCACTTCCCTCAGAACATTCTATTGTTCCTCGTCATCGTCTGTATCCGCAAGGACCCAAAAACGTCCTCCCCGTCGAGGTTTTGATTCCCCATCATTGGTCATCGTCTGTATCCGCAAGGACCCAAAAACGTCCTCCCCATCGAGGTTTTGATTCCCCATCATCGGTCATTGTCGTCAAGTCGATCAAATTGGCATCGTCCTCATGATCCACCTGCATTCTATAATCAACGCGCACGTTATAAATATCAATGCATAAATGAAAACCTATCGTGATCCGAACGTCGGCCGCCAGGTAATTTCCGATGAGGACGCCGTTGTCCAGATCGAGTAGGCTCGTCCATCTAGAGATCGGGTTGTGCCGAAGCGGACCCTCGATCCAGCCTCCGGAGCGACTCACATCGGCGAAACGCACCTTCCAGTGCTCCGCCTGCGCCTTCTTGATCTCATCATTAGATGGGCTTGTCTCCCTGAGATCCGCCTGAGAAGATCCGATCGAACCCCTTCCGGTCCCCGGCGCGTACGGCGTTGGAGAAGCGGAGCGGCGCTCTGGATTATCAGGGAGCGGCGGCAAGCGCGATGGCATCCGGCCCTTAGGCAGTCCGGGGCCCCGATTGCCCGTCATCCGTTCTGCGTGTACAGTTTGTAGACGTGTAGCTCCTTTTTTTAAATGAGGGAGAATTTCACTTCCCCAGCCTCTGCACCAACTAGGGATGCATACGGCCATTTTAGTATGAGTACCAAGATAAACATGGTCCTCAGAAAAAAAAAGAGTATCAAAATATTTTTTGATGAGTGATTTCACCACACACCAAACTTGATCCTCAATAAATGAATCAATCACGTGCAAGTGACCGGACATATAAGAAAAAATATGAGAAGTGTGGCTGCATGGGAAAAATAGGGGCTCAAAACGGACACGCCCGGTCACTGATCGGGCGCGTCCGCGGGCGTTTGAGGGGTCGAATTAGAGGTACGTGGCTGAAGATGCTCTAAGTTTTCGAGATACACAATCCTCATTGTTTTTTAAAATTTTGAAACATGTCGGTGTTAGTTTTAGAACTAGTTGGTGTAAGTTTGTAACTTGTGTAGTACGTGCCATTCAACTCCAATCCAATGATTGAGTTGGTGCAACTCTAACCCGGCCAAGTTTTATTATTTCATCATAAAGGTTGTTTCCATTGTAGCCGTCCCCTCCCTATGTGCTTGCATGGTGTGGTACTAGACAGCCCACGTGAATACACATCTCCTCCACGACTCCATCCATCCTACTCATCCCGATGGCTGTTCCGTTCAGAGCCATGAATGCAGGCCCGTCTTATCGTGGAGTACACGCACATAGAGGTGCATGCATGCACATGCATGCATTCATTGGAATCACAGCCTCGTGGAACACGTAGCATCCTTGCTGAAGAACAAGATTTCTACGTCATGAATGAATCCATGGCTGGTCTCGTCGTTCACACACTGACACCTCACTTATAAATCGTCTGGCCCCGACTTGCACGTACGTACGTGATTGAGAATTATATATAGATTGGATCTCGCTCGGCAGGACAATTATATATAGATTGGATCTCGCTCGGCAGGACAATTATATATAGATTGGATCTCGCTCGGCAGGAATTCTTATCCTGTGGAACCCATCCCTGTCCATCTCTGTGGTCCAATTGCTATTTGGGTAGATGCACCAAGTGTAAGTTTGGCTGTCATAGTTGTTATAAAAATAAAGAAAACAATATCTATACCAGAAAAATAGAAAATAAAATAAAAATGTCTGGGTTTTTTTTAACATCCAAGATGGTCAGGTTTTCTTCATGCATTCAAAATTTTGTCAAGAAATGGCATCCCGGGACCTCTAGAATAAAATTCAGCTCTCCATAATTCATACTTACGAAGCTTTTTGGACGGTGTTTGTCCATAAAACTTTACTCGCACCGAGCACGCGGTTATTTTCGGTGCCACAAAAAAATCAGGTTTTTTTAGAATTTGTGGTTTCAGGTTTAGGCCTCCTTTGGTTCATAGGGTAGGACAATCATAGGAATAGAAAAGTTATAGGAAATGAGATGGCATGCATCTCAAATCCTATGAGTAGGAATAGGAAAGAAGATGCCCTTTAATTCACTTCATAGGATTTTCTTTCCATTGAGTCTAGGTTAATGTTCATGTTCCTATAAAATATGAAGGATAGCAAGAATTCTTTCATAAAAATAGGATTTCATTCCTACAAACCAAAGGGCTCTATAGGAATTTTTTTCTACAAAAATCCTATCATATGGAGTTCCTACAAAAATCCTACAAACCAAAAGAGGCGCTTATGTTTATCAGGGTGCAGATGGACCAATGCCCATCTTGATGGTTCACAATGAGAACACGGCACCATTCAGCTGGCCTAAGTGAGTGCTGCGTCAGCATGAGTACTGTGGTTCACCTACTGAGATGCATACTCACTTGACAAAACATATCAGATCTAGCTCGGCAAAACTTATCTTATATACGAACTTGTTCAAGTGTCAGTCGACGCTATATTCATGATATCTTATTTTTACCATGCAAAATTTATTTTTGTTTTTTTCTTTTATTTGTTTACATGTTATGTCACTTGACCGAGACGTAGTTAAATCCTAGTCGAGTGAGACTTAACGAATTCTTCAGTGGATACAACATTCGTGAGATCTTACATTAACCATGCAAAATTTAATTTTCAGTTTTTTTATTATCTTATCTGTTATGTCACTTAACCGAGACTTAGTAAATCTCAGTCGGCTAGACGTAACCACACCCTTAGGCTAGTCATAGTGGGAGTAACTTAGCTAGTAATATACCGCACTTCAAGAATTATTTTCTTATGTGGCAAGTATTTAATGTGAGGTGGTAACATAGCGCTTCCCAAGACAAGATGGGTCTACAAGCTAATAAATGAAGCCATTTATGACACTACTATCATGTTACTCCCTCCTTCCATCTATATAGGGCCTAATGCGTTTTTCAAGGCTAACTTTGACCAAATATTAGAGCTATAATATATGACATGCAACTTACACAAAGCACACCGTTAAATTCGTGTGTGAAAGGAGCTTTCAATGATATAATTTTCACATTGTGCATGTCATGTACTATTAATCATGTCAATAGTCAAAGGCGGTCTTAAAAAATGCATTAGGCCCTATATAGATGGAAGGAGGGAGTACTTTGCATTATAAAGGTAGTAACTTAGACTAGTATCATGCATATGACACTAGTCTAAGTTATATCTTCGTAGTGCAAAGTAATATAGTAGTAGTGTCATAAAAAACTTCATTAATTAGTTTGTAGACTCATCTTGTCTTGGAATGCGCTATGTTACAGTAACATATTATGTTACCACTTCTCATTAACTACATGCCACATAAGCAAAAATTTCTCGGAGTGCGCTATGTTACTTGCTAAGTTACTCTCAGGCTAGTCATAGTGGGAGTAACTTAGCTAGTAACATAGCACACTTCAATTTTTTTTGCTTATGTGGCAAATATTTAATGTGAGATAGTAACATAATACGTCACTGTAACATAGCGCTTCCCAAAACAAGATGAGTCTACAAGCTAATAAATAAAATCATCTATGACACTACTATTATGTTACTTTGCATTATAAAAGTAGTAATTTAGAGTTTTAGACTAGTGTCATGCATATGACACTAGTCTAAATTACTCCCCACTATGACCAGCCTCACTATGACTAGCCTTAGCCAAAACTAAGGACCAACACGAGATATTAACGCTGCTAACACGTGATTTTGTAGCCAACCAGATTAGCGCATGCAGCGGGTTGCCCGGTTCCTTTTTCTTTGCATGCAGGCCACGTCCACGTCCAGCAGCACATGTGATGTGATCCATGTAGCGTCCTGTAGCGATAATACCGTAGCACTACAGAAACGCAAGCGGGATACGCGGAAACGCGGCTGTGTGCACGCTTTAACTTAGATTTTCCTAATGAAGCACATGTTTTCGGCTGATAGTGACAACAGTTATACTTGACCCCAGTTTTTAGAAATTATGCTAGAATTCGGTATAGCATTATTTTGTGTAGAGTAATTCGGTACTCCCTCTGTTAGAAATATAAGACCTTTTACTCTATATAAGGTTTTATATTTCTTTATGGAGGAAGTAATTAATAGTGATCTACAAGAGCATAAAGTTGTACGTACCATTTAGTGTGCAGTATCTGTGGTGTGGCAGATTTTACTGCCACGAACAACCGCAGTATATGTGGTACGTACTGCGGTTCCATGTCGCGTCTTGATGGATGGCATATGGCAATCAATAATTCAAGGTGAAATCACATACTCGGTAGTACGTGCACATGCACGCACAACTACCACATTCAATTCATTGATATGCATGTCCATGGCTTGCACGTAAGGACGATTAGATTGGACCCGATCTGACTCACCATGACTCGGCATGCAGATCTTATCTCCTATCCAACGGGCAATGTCTTCTTGCGACATGGTACCATTTTTCTAAATTATGCATATGTTTTGAATATCTAAAACTGGGTGCCCATGCCACGGAGCTGATTTCAGTCAAACAATTAGGGAAACGAGACTGAGCTGGCCATACTATGCATGAATAGAGTACATGCGTCTGTGTGGATGTATATCCACTAGAAAATTGTCAACAGTAAGAACGAAGCCAACCCCTCGCCTCATGAAGTCATGAGTGAGTGGATGCTTCGGTGTAACTTAGGCATATACTCACTGCCTCCGTTTCTAAATATAAATATAAGATCTTTTAGAGATTTCAATACAGATTACATGCAGATGTATATAGATATATATTTTATAGTGTAGATTCAGTCATTTTACTTCGTATGTAGTTTGCTTTGGAATCTCTAAAAGATCTTATATTCAAGAACGGAGAGAGTATACATTAATCATCCCAGCATGTAGATCAATTCAGTCGAAAAGTTATTTTTCACAAAATACATAGAAGAAAGTAACAACAATTATAGTTTTTTAATTTGGAAATAGAGACATCATGTCTTCTGATGCATTGTCTATCCTACTAATTTCGTGATAGCGGAACGTGTCAATTGTTTCGCTGTTTAGATCCGATCTAAGCAGAGCTCTTGCCACCAACCACGGATGGAATTGAAGAAAGTTGTCGAATGAGTAACGAAAAAAAAAAAGACTTGGACAATTGGCATGCACATGCACCTATAGTGCCCATGCCGACGAACAGGCACGTGTCACGGCAGGACAGCACAGCTGTGCTCTATAGTACTGTAGTAGCTTTTCCCGGCATGCATGTGCTTGGTTTGCTAGATAGATAGATAGATAGATAGATAGATACATAGATACATAGATAGATACATAGATAGATACTGCTATTTGGCATCGCGTCCTCGGGGTCACTATGGTCGTCGATCGTCACCACCATTATTGTGTGCGTACACTCATTGAGATGTACACATGTTTGTTTGTTGTTCATGGCCATGCATGCATGAATTCCGGCCCGTCGTGACCCACCATTATGCATGTTTGGCATCACGTCCTCGTGGTCACCCTGCTTCTCCGTGATCGTTCACGCATACAGAGTAGGAGTACATGTTTCTTTATTTATCACTCGTCTGACTTGGAGTAGTACTACATACACTATACTACTCCCTCCGTTCTCAAATATTTGTCTTTCTAGACATTTTAAATGGTTATAACATACGAATGTATGTAGACATATTTTAGAGTATAGATTCACTCATTTTGCTTCGTATGTAGTCATTTATTGAAATCTCTAGAAAGACAAATATTTAGGAACGGAGGGAGTACATACTATCAGTGAGATGCATGCATGTCGTACGCATTGAACATTGTGGTCACATCCAGCTCCAAAAATGATCTCATCTGATCCAGCACCACAGAGACGCAAGCGGGAGCCGCGGAAACGCGGCTGTGTGTACGCTTTAACTTAGATTTTCCTAATAAAGCACATGTTTTCGGCTGATAATGACAACAGTTATACTTGACCCCTGTCCCTTCTAGAACGTGCACTACTACTCCGTTTTTTGGGCAGGCATACCATTATTTTGTGTAGTGTAATTCGCTACTTCCTCTATAAAGAAATATAAGATATTTTAATCTCTAAGGTTTTATATTTTTACGAAGGAAGTAATTAATAGCGACCAACAACCGCAGTATATGTGCTACGTACTGCGGTACCATGTCGCGTCTTGATGGATGGCAGATGGCAATCAATAATTCAAGGTGGGATCACACAGTAGCACGTGTACGTGCACGCACAGCTACCACATTCATTGATATGCATGCCCATGCATTGCAAGTAAGGACGAAAAAAAAAAAGTAAGGACGATTAGATTGGACCCGATCTGACTCACCATGACTCGGCATGCAGGTCATATATATCTTGTATCCAACGGGCAATCTCTTCTTGCGACATGGTACCATTTTTCTAAATTATGGCAAACCACTCATATGCTTTGAATATCTAAAAGTGGGCGCCCATCCCCGGGAGCTGATTTCAATCTAACAATTGGCAAAACGAGACTGAGCTGACCATACTATGCATGAACGGAATGCATGCATGTGTCTTTGTGGATGCATATCCACTAGAGAATTGTCAAAAGTAAGAACGAGCCAGCCCCTTACCTCATGAAGTCATATATACTCTATCTGTCTCCAAATAGATAGCGTATCAATTCAGTCGAAAAGCTAATTGTTTTCAAGTTTGAGCAAATACATAGAAGAAAATATCAACAATTATAATATTATAAAACGCATTATGGAAATATATCGAATGGTAGACATATTGATATTGATTGATACTGTTATCTTCATTTTTTTAATTTGGAAACAGAGACATTATGTCTTCTGATGAACTGTCTATCCTATTAATTTCATGATAGTGGGACGTGTCAATTGGTTCACTGTTTAGATCTGATCTAAACAGAGCTCTTGTCACCAACCACGGATGAAATTGAAGAAAGTTGTTGAAGGAGCAACGACTTCGAGACTTGGCATGCACATGCACCTATAATGCCCATGTCGACGAACATGCACGTGTCACGGCAGGACAGCAAAGTTGTGCTCTATCGTAGTAGCTCTTCCGGGGCATGCATGCGCTGGGATTGCTAGATAGATAGGTAGATAGATAGATAGATAGATAGATAGATAACGATTGTGCACATGCATGGACGTACGTGCGGATCTCTACAGTATCACACTATTTCGCGCCACGTCCTCGTGGTCGTGGTCACTGTGGTTGTCGACCGTGACCACCATTATTATGTACGTACACTCACTGAGATGTACACATGTGTGTTTGTTGTTGGTGACCCACCATTATGCATGTTTGGCATCACGTCCACGTGGTCACCATCGTGGCAGTCCGTGACCGTTCACGCATACATGTTTGCTACTGTTAGGCGGCCCACACTATCACTCGTCTGACTAGGACTAGTACTGTACATATTAGGCTACTCATAGTAGGGAGTATCATATCAAGAGTGGCGCTTTGACATATGGGAGCGTGCGCTTTTGGTTTTTAAAATGTGTTTTAAACATATTTTGAAACGTCAAAAAAATTTAAACAAAAACTTGGCGCATACATGTCGATATTGTACATGCTCACAAAGTCGTTTCACGAAAAACTACTAACTTATGTGTCGCGTGTGAAAAAGATAAAATCCGGTGTTAAAAAATGTTTTTTCACAAGACATCCTTTTGTCTTTTGCACAAGCCACAAAATATGTCGGTTTTCTCCAAAACTTGACATGCACACATATAATGTCAAGATGTATGGCACCAAATTTTTGTTTGAAATTTTTTTCACACTTTGAAATATTTTTTCCACATGCAGAAGTGCACGCTCCCGGGAGCACCAACGAATTTTCGGTATCATATACTAGTATGATATTACTGTATGATACTACCTTCATAGTCCATAGTTCATAGTATCATAGAGTAGTATTATAGATTATCTTATCTAAGGCAATGTATGACAAGAAATAGCATAACATTTATTATGATATAATATCTACCTATATTACTTTAACCCACTCTCTTCTTTAATTCTCTACCACATCAGTGTGTTTGCTATGCCTGCGTGCATGATACCAGCACTATGGGCTGCTTAGTGAGATGCACACATGCCGTGCGCATTGAACAATATGGTCACATCCAGCTCCAAAAAACTGATCTGATCCAGCACCAAGAAAATCTCATCACATCCAGATCCAGGACCGCAAATCATATCTTCTACCCGGCCGTATACGACCTGACTCGCCGTTTCTCTCTATTCCGTCCATTCCGTGCCCCTATTTAATTGGTAAGGGCATGTACAATGGTGCTATCTTAGGAGTGCCACATAGGATAAATGATGAGGTGGAGGAGAGAGAACTCATAAGAGAAGGCTTGTCTTCTCTTATTTAAGATAAGACAAGAGATGATCTCTTAGCACAATATGTCTCACCACATTTTTAAGAATTGCTAGTTATTAAAGATAAGGCTAAGAGATGACCCATTGTAGACATTTTTCTTTGTCATCTCTAAATTTCGTGCAAAATTTAAGATAAGACTATCTTATCAACCATTGTACATGCCCTAAGATACAGAAATGCAGGGATGCGTAATTCATGGAAACTGTTTTGCAACATCATACATTGTGTAATGCATGAAACTGTTTCTACACCGTATATTAGAAATGCAGATTTAAAAGAAAAAAAATTAGAGCATGTACAATAGTTGATATTGAGTTGATCAAAGTTTTTTTTTTCTGAAAGTTAGTTGATCGAAGTTTCACACTCCTTTCTTTTCGATTCACTCATTGACTAATCTTCAAAATTCTGCGTTCCTTTCATCTGTTATATTGAGAAGATTCTAGAATTAAAGGTCAAAACAATTATTTAGAGAAGACAATAAAACATGTTACACAATGCACTATTGCTTAGTTTTATCTATAGCAATCATTATTTTCACGACCCTAAAGTTATGGGGCAGTGGAAATTAAACTAGAAAATGTGTGAATGAGAAAATAGAACCCTAAATATGTATAGGGCGGAGCGAGGTTTGGCTCTATAAATATACACAGTAGCACTTTTTTCTTATAATGTAAGACTCCTACGTATCCTGACATTCAAGTTTAATTAATAATTTTACATTAATGTTGTTAAATTACACCAAAATAATATCATCTGATTCATAAAAAAATATCAATGCTAGTTTTGCACCAAATAATCCATATGACGTTGCTATAATTATTACTTAAACTCTAAATACTTGAATACATGCATGGAGGTCTAACATTTTACATGGGATAGAATAGTTGTTTATCAGGACACTTCTGGTGCTTATTCTTTAGCACATTTTCATAGGTAAATGTTGATGAGCCATCATAATTAAGAAGAGAAAATAGGGAGTTATATGCTAGTACACATATAGGTCTTAGCTCGTTTCGCTTTGCAGTGTATTAATACTCAGATCTTGTGTGGCTTCTCTTCCTATCATTCTCTCATTTCCTCATATTTGCAACGATACCACAATTTTTAGCTGCAAACATGATCCCTAAATCAAGTAAATGCAACATCACTTAAATATAGTAGTACCTACACCATATCATGGTCTCTAATATATTTTTCACCGACTACGAACGCACAAAACGCCAACGCATTGGGAGTGCCCTCGGCATCTTAATGGCTATTCATGAACATGAATGCACACTTCTCTTAATAATTCACAGTAAGACGTACTGTATTTATCAAAATTGGCTGGCCAAACTAAATGATACAACAACTATGCCCTTCATTCTGCATTACAAGGAATATTCAACTATTCTCAAGTCAAAATTGTTAAAAGATCAAGCATGCCTAGAAAATACCAGTCTATACAGTACCCAATAAATACATTACGAAAATGTATTCATCCTAGATATTGATTTGGTAGTGTGGTTGCTGATATTTTCCTATAGGTTAAACTTAAAATGTTTTTCCACCAACAATCTCTCGTTGTGGCCTCGGGCCTAATATGGCCCAAAACGAGGTCAGTGGCCCTTTTTTCCACAAAACACGGTCAAAATGGTGAAGGAGCCCAAATTTGTCGGAGAAACACAAAGAAGCCCTTACATTGGCAAAACTATTGGTGAAAAGTACCTGCACTCCAAGGAAACGAAGAAGAGAGATTTTATAGATGTTTATTATGGTCACATGGAAAGTCTATGAATTTTCATTCTCTTGTACATGGTAAGTTTTTTGCAAATATGTAATAGTGTCATGGAAAATTTTGGAATTTTGTTCTCATAAATGGTTACATGGCAAAAATGTTCTAGAATTTGTTTTCTAAAATCATGTCAATTTTTTATTTTTTTTGTGTCCATGAAATCTTTTTCTACATCATGCGAAATTTTCTTGTCATGGAATGCAACTATGCATACATTACGAAAACCAAAAACATAATGGCATTTCTTACAAAAAAAATCTACAAATCATGGCAATTGTTAAAAACATATGCTACTCGCATGCCAAATTTTAGGATTTTTGTTTTTTCTAAAAGCAGAGAAAATGTTATAATGGTCACATGGCAACTTCATAATTTTTGTTTTCCATAAATCATGGCAACCTTGTTTTTTTGTTATTTATATAAAAATCCTAGATATGTGGCATATTTTATACAAATCATAGATATGTGGAAAATTTTGTTGTCTACACCATGGCAACTATCTCCCTCTAGTTCTTTTTACAGATCATAGCAACTTTTATTTTTCTGTATTGCATACATCATGGCAAATTTATTGTGTACGACATGGAAAATTTATTATCCACAACATGCCAACTCCCCCCCAACTCCTAGTTCTTTTTAAATATCATGGCAAACTTTTCTTTTTCATGTTACATACATCATGGCAAATTTACTATCTATAACATGGCAAATTTATGATCAATAGCTGGCAACTATCTCCCGCTGGCACTTTTTAAAGATCATGGCAATGTTTTCTTTTCTATTTTGTGTGTACGAAATCTTTTTGAAAACCTATGGTCTTTTGGCCCCATTGCAATACCCAAGGTAGCCACTCCACAATTTTTCACACACATTTGCACATGGTACACTTATCTAGGGGTGTGGCAATTTTATTTTACTTTTCAGAATGGAAATATGGGGTAGTGTGGGCAACTCTTCAAAAAACATGATGACAACATTTTTTAGTCCTAGCAAATTTATGCATTTTTTATTAAGATTGTTCGAGATAGCAATTTATGGGGTACATGGAAATGTTTACATTTTGTCCTTGCAAATTTATGTGGTTTCTGTCTTTCTTTTATTTGTTGTTTTTCGATGGCATAAGTTTCCCAAGAAGCCGCTAAACTTCAAAGACATTCTAGACATAACTCTTGAGATGACAGTTGATACGTCTCCATCATATCTACTTTTCCAAACACTTTTTCCCTTGTTTTGGACTCTAACTTGCATGATTTGAATGGAACTAACCCGGACTGACGATGTTTTCAGTAGAATTACCATGGTGTTATTTATGTGCAGAAACAAACGTTCTCGGAATGACCTAAAACTTTACGAAGCCACTTTTCAGAAAATATGAAAAATACCTACAAAAGATGAAGGGCATGGGGCCCACCACCTCTCCACGAGGGTGGGGGCGCGCCCCCTACCTCATGGGCCCCCTGTTGCCTCTCCGACTCCAACTCCAACTCTATATATTGTGTTTCGGGGAGAAAAAAATCAGGGAGAAGAATTCATCGCGTTTTACGATACGGAGCCGCCGCCAAGCCCTAAAACCTCTCGGGGGGCTGATCTGGAGTCCGTTCGGGGCTCCAGAGAGGGGAATCCGTCGCCATCGTCATCATCAACCATCCTCCATCACCAATTTCATGATGCTCATCGCCGTGCATGAGTAATTCCATCGTAGGCTTGCTGGACGGTGATGGGTTGGATGGGATCTATCATGTAATAGAGTTAGTTTTGTTAGGGTTTGATCCCTAGTGTCCACTATGTTCTGAGATGATGTTGCTATGACTTTGCTATGCTTAACGCTTGTCACTAGGGCCCGAGTGCCATGATTTCAGATCTGAACCTTTTATGCTTTCATCAATATATGAGTGTTCTTGATCCTATCTCGCAAGTCTATAGTCACCTGTTATGTGTTATGATCCGTTAACCCCGAAGTGACAATAATCGGGATACTTACCGGTGATGACCGTAGTTTGAGGAGTTCATGTATTCACTATGTGTTAATGCTTTGTTCCGGTTCTAAAAGGAGGCCTTAATATCCCTTAGTTTCCGTAAGGACCCCGCTGCCACGGGAGGGTAGGACAAAAGATGTCATGCAAGTTCTTTTCCATAAGCACGTATGACTACGTTCGGAATACATGCCTACATTACATCAATGAACTGGAGCTAGTTCTGTGTCACCCTAGGTTATGACTGTAACCTGATGAACCGCATCTGGCATAATTCTCCATCACCGATCCATTGCCTACGAGCTTTCCATATATTGTTCTTCGCTTATTTACTTTTCTGTTGTTATTGCTATCATCACTACAAAATACCAAAAACATTACTTTTACTACTGTTACCTTTTGCTACCGTTATCACTACTATCATATTACTTTGCTACTAAACACTTTGCTGCAGATATTAAGTTTCCAGGTGTGGTTGAATTGACAACTCAGCTGCTAATACTTGAGAGTATTCTTTGGCTCCCCTTGTGTCGAATCAATAAATTTGGGTTGAATACTTTACCCTCGAAAACTGTTGTGATCCCCTATACTTGTGGGTTATCAAGACTATTTTCTGGCGCCATTGCCGGGGAGCATAGCTCTATTCTTTGAGTCACTTGGGATATATATCTGCTTATCATTATGAAGAACTTGAGAGATCCAAAAACCAAGATCTATCCCTCAACTACGAGGGGAGATAAGGAACTGCCATCTAGCTCTGCACTTGATTCGCCTTCTGTTTTGAGTAAGCTTGCAACACCTACACCTGCTTCTGCTATTCGTTCTGATATGTCGCATGTTATTGATGATGCCACTTCTGCTATGCATGATACTTATGATGAAACTACCTATATGCCTGATACTACTATGCCACTTAGTGATTTTCTTGATGAACAACTTACTAGGGCTAGAGAAATTGAAAAAATTGAATTTGATGATACCGATGAAAGTGATGATGAAGAATCACTCGTTATTCCTAAGGGTTATGTTTTTTATCAAGAAGCTTCTTTCGCTATTTTAGGTTGCAATAATAGAAATGAACTCAAAAGGTTATTAGCTAGATGGAGTAAGCAATCTCTAAATGCTAGAATGAAACCTGACCCTGCTTTTGCTACTTCACCTATCTTTGTTACTGATAAGGATTATGAATTCTCTATTGATCCTGATATAATTACTTTGGTTGAATCTGATCATTTTCATGGTTATGAATCTGAAACTGTTGTGGCACATCTTACTAAGTTGAATGATATAGCCACTCTGTTCACTAAAGATGAGAGAACTCGTTACTTTTACATCCTTAAAATATTTCCGTTCTCATTAAAGGGTGATGCTAAGATATGGTTTAATTCTCTTGATCCTGGTTGTGTGCGTAGTCCCCAGGATATGATTTATTACTTCGCTGCTAAATATTTCCCTGCTCATAAGAAACAAGCTGCTTTAAGGGATATATATAATTTTGTGCAAATTGAAGAAGAGAGTCTCCCACAAGCTTGGGGGAGGATTCTCCAATTACTTAATGCTTTGCCTGATCATCCTCTTAAGAAAAATGAAATACTTGATATCTTTTATAATGGACTAACCGATGCCTCCAGAGATTACCTGGATAGTTGTGCTGGTTCTGTTTTCAGGGAAAGAACATCGGATGAAGCTCAAATTCTATTGAATAATATGTTGACAAATAAAAATAATTGGACACCTCCGGAGCCAATTCCTGAGCCTATTCCTAAACCAACTCTGAAGAAGAGGGGTATTCTATTTCTCAGTCCTGAAGATATGCAAGAGGCAAAGAAATCTATGAAAGAAAAGGGTATTAAAGCTGAAGATGTTAAGAAATTTACCTCCTATTGAAGAAATACATGGTCTTAATTTACCGCCTGTTGAAGAAACATATGATCTTAATCCTTTACCTATTGAAGAAACTCATGGTCTTGATAACCCAACACAGGTAGTAAAGGTAAATTCTCTCTCTATATATGATAAAGCTGGAATCCCATTTACTAAGTTTGCTAGCCCATGCTTAGATGAGTTTGATAAATTTATGGCTAAGCAAGAAGACTTTAATGGTTATTTTGGTAGACAATTGAAATGCAATTCAAATATGCTTGAACACTTGGGTGATTATATGGCTAATGTCAAAGGTGAACTTAAACTTATTAATAAACATGCTTCTATGGTTACCACTCTAGTAAAACAAGTACTTAAAGCTCAAAATGATTTTCTCAATGAATTGAATAATAAGAATAATGATAATGCTGTTAGAGTGGCTACTAGAACTGGTAGAATGACTCAGGAACCTTTGTATCCTGAAGGCCATCCTAAGAGAATTGAGCAAGATTCTCAGAGAAATAATATAGATGCACCTAGTCCTTCTGAAAGGAAGAAAAAGAAAAATGATAGGACTTTGCATGCTTCTAGTGAACCTATTACTGAAACACCTGAGAATCCAAATGATATTTCTATTTCTGATGCTGAAACTCAATCTGGTAATGAACCAGAAACTAGTGACAGTGTTAATGATAATGGTCATGATGATGCTCAACCTAGTAATGATAATGACATATAAATTGAACCTGCTGTTGATCTTGATAACTCACAATCAAAAAATCAACGTTATGATAAAAAAGACTTTGTTGCTAGGAAACATGGTAAAGAAAGAGAGCCATGGGTTCAGAAACCCATGCTTTTTCCTCACAAACCATCCAAGAAAAAGGATGATGAGGATTTTGAGCGCTTTGCTGAAATGATTAGACCTATCTTTTTGCGTATGCGATTAAGTGATATGCTCAAAACCAATCCTTATGCTAAGTACATGAAAGATATTATTACAAATAAAAGAAAGATACCGGAAGCTAAAATTTCCACCATGCTTGCTAATTATACTTTTAAGGGTGGAATACCAAAGAAACTTGGAGATCCCGGTGTACCAACTATACCATGATCCATTAAAAGAAATTATGTTAAAACTGCTTTATGTGATCTTGGAGCCGGTGTTAGTGTTATGCCTCTCTCTTTATATCATAGACTTGATTTGAATAAGTTGACATCTACTGAAATATCTTTGAAAATGACTGATAAATCAACTGCTATACCTGTCTGTATTTGTGAGGATGTGCCTGTTGTAGTTGCAAATGTTACTATTTTAACGGACTTTGTTATTCTTGATATTCCCGAGGACGATAGTATGTCTATTATTCTTGGAAGACCCTTTTTGAATACTGCAGGGGCTGTTATTGATTGCACTAAAGGCAATGTCACTTTTCATGTTAATGGTAATGAGCATACGATACACTTTCCGAGGAAACAACCTCAAGTTCATAGTATCAACTCTATTGAAAAAATTCCATCGACTCTATTTGGAGGTCTTGAATTTCCTCTTCCTACTGTCAAGAAGAAATATGATATTTTTATTATTGGGGATGTGCATATCCCCGTAGAGGTAACATAGTGTTATTCGAAATTTCTCCGGTTCCATGTTATTCGGAATGAGTTCGTTAACAAGACTTGATCAACCTTGTTAGAGGATTCCTTTTGATGATCATGAGATGGATGAAACTAGAAGGCATTGAAGGAAATATGCCCTAGAGGCAATAATAATGTTATTATTTTATTTCCTTATATCATGATAAATGTTTATTATTCATGCTAGAATTGTATTATCCGAAAACATAATACACTACAAGAAATATGTCAACTTGTGACCAGCACTATTGGTCACTGAATGGTCACTATTTTCAATTTGTGACCTTTTTGTGACCAAAAACATAAGGTCAAAAGCTGGCGATCATAAACTGACTATAGCGACCTTTCTTCTGGAATGGTCGTAGACGTTTATGACCAAAGTACGTCTACTGTGGCGTTTTGGTCACTAGCAACCTCCCCAGGCCACGTAGGCATCCAACGTGGCAATTTGATGTGGCACAAGATTCAGCCCGGTCCAATTTGATTTTCTACATGGGCCTAGCCCAACAATTCAGCCTATTTGTGTTTTTTTCTGTCAATTTTTGGTTGTGTTCATGGGCCAAGCCCAATATTGCAGCCTTTTTATTGTTGGGTCGTGGCCTTTTTATCCCAGTTTTAAAATTGTAAGTGGGTCCAAGTTGTCAGCTTCTAGTAAGTGGGTCCTGGCTGTCAGGGTCATATTCTTCATATTTCAATTTGGCAGTAAATAAATAAGCAGTATTTAAATTGGCACAAACAGAAAACACATATAATAATACTTCAAATAACAACCAGATTCGGGATGGAGCTCCTACTCTACAAATAACACATAAATACAATGGCTGAATCTGGAGCTCCTGCTCTATAAATAACACATAATACAATGGCCCTCCTGCACTACCAACACATAGGGCACTACCAACTACCAACTGTAGTAACTAATACTATACTTTACAACCTCTACACGATGGAGCCCCTACTCTACCAACTGTGATATATTCTTCACGATGGAGCTCCTTTGATAGCATTGCAAACTAGGCACCTGATCCTGTCATGAACAACATGCAACCTCAGTCACCCTGTTACATGATCAGCAAAGAAGAATCAGAAAACTGGAGCCAATATATTATAAAGAGACCACTCGAAAAAAGACAAGTTATTTAGAATGATAACATAAATTCAACTAGTACAATGCTTTTATTATCCAGCTAGTCAAAACAAGATACTCATTCATACAAGAAAGGTGACTCACGAAGATAGAGCATTCTACTCATAGCTCGCAGAGTATCAATATTCTATTCTTATAAGCTTATTCTTATGCCTGAAGCAAGTAAGGAAATCTGATCAAATACGCAACACCTCCATAAACAAAAACATCATGACTGGCCTGGGGTTCTAATTCTGCTTTTTTCTTGTGGGCCATGATTATAATGATATAGCCTAATAAACTGTATGCCAAAATGTAAAGAAGATAAATATGGTGATACAGCAAAACCATAAATATAGCCTAATTTTCCATCCTATCTCAAGCATCATTCAAAAATATTTTTTAACGAACACAATTGTTATAAATACCTCTTACAATGGATACCACAAACCTGTATCCATATTGTTCGATCCCAGGAGAACTGGCTATGATTGACAACATAAAAAATGAAACATGCAGGACACAGGCACACGCACACAGACAGACACATAAATGTGTAATCAGAAGCAACTATCCTATACTGCTGGATAGTCCAGCCCCTGCCCCAGCATTAGTTGTCTAGAAACTGGTTATATCAAGTGCTAACTTGTCTAGAAACTGTGGATTAAGATGAACAAGACAAAAGACTATCTACCCCAGCATTAGCACCAGGTCCAGAAAACAGCACCCCGCCCCAGCAGGCGCAGAAATTGGTGTTTGCATTATATCTCCGACGGCAACGGCGTGCCGCCCAACCATGCAGTATTCTGCATATGCAAGTTAGGCCAGACGTAAGCGAGCAAGAGCAGACCCACACGCTTTAAGAATTACTTGATGTACGCGTGCAGATGCAAAGTTTGAATTACTTGATTTAAGAATTCATTAAGTGACTTTGGCATAGAAATAACAGGGAACCGGCCATAGAGATACACCACGGAAACAGACATGTTTCTAGAAAGGCAGAACAAAGTTAGATATGTGGACATGCATCTCTGAAAAGAGATTGTACATGGTACATAAACAATAAAACAGGGGTGCAAATTAACAGAGTTGAACTAGTTGTAGAAATTCGGACCATACAAAGTTACAAACTAACGAGCAAAGCAAACAGACTGAATTCGGCATGAGAATTAGTGGTTCTGGGCACTAGATGACCTCCTCATCATCAGCTTGGGGTTGGGAGACAGGGGGGCTTGGGAGGGAGTGTTACCGAGCGAGGTGCAATGCGTGATGACGACGACCTCCTCCCGTGAGACGCCGGCGGCCGCCGCCAGGTCCCCCACCGCGCGGAGCGGCAGGGCCAGCTCGTCTGTCACCGCGAGCGCCGCCACGGCCGTGGACGCCATGGACCCGGACCTGATCGAATCGCCTGCAACCCTACGTGAGGAAGGAAATGGCGCGCGTTAGGGAAGGAAAGGGAAAGGAGGAAGAGCGGATCAAAGAGGGGGTGGGGTGACCTTGATGGCGAGCGGCGTCCCAGGCAGAGCGAGTTCATGGCCAGCGCCTGACCTCTCCTTCCTGATTTGAGGAGGGAAGGGAGACGGGTCATGGCGTCTGGGGCATGCGTCCGCACCGTGATCCCGATGGGATCTACACGAGACCGCCGCCAGCCCTCCCCCACCGCGGGGCCGGGTGCGGGTCACCTCCCACGAAAGGAGACAGAGACGGAGCCGGAGCGGACATGGATGGGACTCGGACGCGCGGCGGAGGTGGTTGCCGAGGCGGGCACGGAGACGGGGTGGGTCATCGGGATTCGTGGCGTGGTGGAGGCGCCGTGAGGAGGGGAGGAGGAGAGGGCGAGGGAAGGAGGGCGCCGGTGGCGGCGAAGGGAAGCGAGAGAGAGAGGGAGGCGGCGTCGATCTGGATCGGGGACAAAGAGAGAGGGAGGCGGCGTCGATCTGGATCGGGGAGAGAGAGAGAGGGAGGCGGCGGGCGGGTGGAAGGGAGGAGAGGTGAGTGAGGTAGGGTTTGGTGCGGTGGGACGGTGGGACGGTGGGTTTCTTCAGATGGATAGACGGTTGGATTGCTAGCAATGGATGGATGGATGTCTGCCATGTCATCAATCCATGTGATAGATGGTTCCACCAATCAGAATCTAGCATATGTAATTGTGCTTTTTTCTCTTTTGTTTCATTTATATTTTTTACCCTCTTATTTTGGGTAAACACTCAACATATTAGCCTCATGTTGTATGTTTAAATGATCCAATATTGTGCACATATGTGTATCTTAGGATTTCAAACAATGATGATATTGTGGTCTTCATTTGCATTGCACACAAAAATCAATTTTCTATTTTTCGAGTGCCCAAAATGAGTTTTGTTGTGAAGGGCCTACCATATATTTGTTGCAAAATTGGACCAAATCATTTTTATTGGTTATGATGAGTCTTTTTGTGAAAGACCATATCCGAGACCATATCTAGTGTCAAAAATGAGTTTTTTTGTGAAGGACCAATAACATATTTGTTGCAAAATTGGACCAAATCAATTTTATAAAATACTAGGCCATCTTTAATGCACAATTGACCAAATGGTTGGGTGTCAAAAGTTTTGATCCACCTCTGGTGAAAAAGACAAATTTCTGCCGATTCAGTTGGAAGCGGGTAAAATTTAAACTGCAGCTGCCTCATAGTTTGCTCTATATTTTTTCCAAAAATCATTTCTAGATACATAAGTATCTATTTAATTAGAGAAACACCAAAAAAATTCCAAGATTCAACCACTAGCTAGGAACGGTCATGCCCGCCGTTTTGACCGCATTTTGAAACGGGCATAAAAAATTCAAAAAATCAAAAAATTGGGAAACCTTCTCATTGTGTCATTATATGTGACCAAGTTTCCAGGAAAAATAAAATACTTGTAATACGGAAATTATTTTAAAAAAGTGTTCTCAGAAATGAGCTATCATGCGTGAAGATTCATGGCTTTCAAGCCAAATGATCAAACTTATGGCCACATTCATGGCATAGTTTGTTGAAATGATCTCATATTGTGCACAAGGGTGCATGTTGGAATTCCAAACAATGTTTCCTAAGGGAGTTTTCATTTTCTTTGCACGGAAAATTCATTTTCCATTTTTCGAGTGCCCGCAATGAGTTTTTTTTGTGAAGGACCTACCATATATTTGTTGTGAAATTGGACCAAATCAATTTTCTAAAATACTAGGCCATGTTTAATGCAATATTGACCAAATGGTTGGGTGTGAAGAGTTTTGATCCACCTCTGGTGAAAAAGATAAATTCTCGTCGATTTAGCTGGAAACGGGTCAAATTTGAATTGTAGCTACCTCGTAGTTTGCTCTTCATTTTTTACAAAAATCATTTCTAGGTACATAAGTATCTATTTAATCAGAGAAACACCAAAAAAATTCCAAGATTCAACCGCTAGCTAGGAACGGTCAAGCCCGCCGTTTTGACCACATTTTGAAACGGGCATAAAAAATTCAAAAAAATCAAAAAATTGGAAAACCTTCGCATTGTGTCATTATATATGACCAAGTTTCCGGGAAAAATAATAAACTTGTAATACGATAATTATTTTAAAAAAGTGTTCTCGGAAATGAGCTATCATGTGTGAAGATTCATGGCTTTCAAGCCAAATGATCAATCTTATGGCCACATTCATGGCATAGCTTGTTCAAATGATCTCATATTGTGCACAAGGGTGCATATTGGAATGTCAAACAATGTTGCCTAAGGAAGTTTTCATTTTCGTTGGACGAAAAAACCATTTTCCATTTTTCGAGTGCCCGAAAGGAGGTTTTTTTGTGAAGGAACTACCAAATAATTGTTGCAAAATTGTACCAAATCATTTTTATAAAATACTAGGCCATATTTAATGCACAATTGACAAAATTGTTGGGTGTAAATTTTTTTGATCCACCTCTCGTGAAAAAGACAAATTTCCGCCGATTCAGGTGGAAGCGGGTCAAATTTGAACTGCAGCTTCCTCATAGTTTGCTATTTATTTTTTCCAAAAATCATTTCTAGTTACATAAGGACATATTTAATCATAAATGCATGGTTTGGTGGCGATACGTCGAGGTTTGGGCGGTGGCCGAGGGCCCCAACTCTAGAGCGTGTAAACTCGCATGCCCGTCGTGTGGTCACCGCGTGACTGTAATGTTGCCATGTGTTCTGGGCGGCCTAGGCGTGTCTAGTGGGTTGGGCACTCCCCAGGTTGGTGCTAGGAAGAAAATTACAACATAAGATTCTCACGAGGAGACCGATCGATGCTCAAACATGAATTAGCAGCCAAGTGTTTGATTAGCGGTACGGAATGCACATGGCCAATGGGCGTGAGTTTTGGCTGAGGATGATCATCTACTAAGGAGAATGTCTTCACAAATTTTTAGCTCAAAAGGAGGATCCTAGGTGGTACTTGCTTTGCAAAGTACCACGCTGGACAAAAATATGAATGTTGAAGCTGGGCTCAAAGTAATGAATGGATTGAGCTGAAATTTTATGGAGGATGGTTATTTGGGCATAGGAAAGCATTGTATAAAATTGATACCATTTGGACATGCCAAAGTAGTACTTTCTTCACAATGCTCTTCTATGGACAGAAACTTGGGAAAACTAGTGAGAGAGATTGGATGAATGAAATGAGCTCAAAATTGGTGTAGGTAAGTTACTTAGGTATGGTCATGTGCTGGTAAATTTTCAGATCAGTTGGGTAAGCCTCGCTAGTACTTACTTCACAAAGCTTCTCTCGAGGTAGAAACTTTGGAAATTTCCCGAGAAAGATTTACTAGGAAAATTGAGCTGAATATTATCACGTGGCAATGATTTGGGTATGGAAGAGTGCCCAAAAAGTTTGAGGGTAATAGGAAGGGTCTAGATAACACTTGCTTTGCAACGTGCCAATCTGGCCATAAAATATAAATTGAACCTGGGCTCACATAGATGATTTGAATGGGCTGCAATTTGGAGGAGGGTGATAATGTGGGCATATGAAGGAACTGTATAAATTTCATGTCATTTTGATATATAAAAAAGGTACTTTCTTCACAATGCTTCTAGGTGGACAAAAACTTTGGAAATTTTCCGAGGAAGATTTGCTAGGCAAATGGAGCTGAATTTTGTCATGCGGTAATGATTTGGATAGGAAAGAGTGCCCAAAAATTCCTAGGGCAATCAAGAATATATAAATAGCACTTCCTTCATAAAGTGTTGTCGCGAACATAATAGGAAAATGAATATTGTTGAATTGGTTTTAAACTAGGTAAGGAATGATTTTTACATATTTGATGAAGATATGACCCAAAGAATTTATGAGATTTTTTGGGAATTTTGGGAATGACAGAAATATAGGTTGCTTCACAACCTAGGGCAAAAACTGACACATGGACATGACACATAGGCAAAACTGATGAGGTGGCGCCAAGTCATACCAATCCACCACAATTTACAAGGTTATGACCATCTATATTGGTCATGATCAGCTAGAAATAAGGCAGCGGACTAGTGTTGTCTGCTTTATGACCATTTTGTGTAAGGAAATTACGACCTTTCTGGCCAAAATGGTCACAATGGTTTAGGGTTTGGAGCCCCCCGAACAGCTTTTGAACAATTGGTCTCAAATGGTCATAGATTTATGACCAATTCTTCCAGGGTCACTGACAGAAGGTCACTAGTTGACATATTTCTTGTAGTGATACTTGTGTGAATGCATAGACAAACTAAACATCACTAGTATGCCTCTACTTGACTAGCTCGTTAATCAAAGATGGTTACGTTTCCTAACCATAGACATGTGTTGTCATTTGATTAACGGGATCACATTATTAGGAGAATGATGTGATTTACATGACCCATTCCATTAGCTTAGCACCCGATCGTTTAGTATGTTTCTATTGCTTTCTTCATGACTTATACATGTTCCTATGACTATGAGATTATGCAACTCCCGTTTGCCGGAGGAACACTTTGTGTGCTACCAAACGTCACAGCGTAACTGGGTGATTATAAAGGAGCACTACAAGTGTCTCCAAGGTAAATGTTGGGTTGGCGTATTTCGAGATTAGGATTTGTCACTCCGATTGTCGGAGAGGTATCTCTGGGCCCTCTCGGTAATGCACATCACATAAGCCTTGCAAGCATTGCAACTAATGAGTTAGTTGCGAGATGATGTATTACGAAACAAGTAAAGAGACTTGCTGGCAACGAGATTGAACTAGGTATTGAGATACCGACGATCGAATCTCGGGCAAGTAACATACCGATGACAAAGGGAACAACGTATGTTGTTATGCGGTCTGACCGACAAAGATCTTCGTAGAATATGTGGGAGCCAATATGAGCATCCAGGTTCCGCTATTGGTTATTGACCGGAGACATGTCTCGGTCATGTCTACATTGTTCTCGAACCCGTAGGGTCCGCACGCTTAAGGTTTCGATGACAGTTATATTATGAGTTTATGAGTTTTGATGTACCGAAGTTAGTTCGGAGTCCCGGATGTGATCACGGACATGACGAGGAGTCTCGAAATGGTCGAGACATAAAGATTGATATATTGGACGGCTATATTCAGACACCGGAAGTGTTCCGG
>NC_041392.1:3728390-3735083 GCF_002162155.2 Triticum dicoccoides
CTCCCTCTCCCCCTTCCTTTCCCCCTCCTAGTAGGAGTAGGAAAGAGGGGAGTCCTACTCCTACTAGGAGGAGGACTCCTCCTCCTTGGCGCTCCCTAGGGCCGGCCGGCCTCCTCCCCTTGCTCCTTTATATACGGGGGCAGGGGGCACCCCTAGACACACAAGTTGATCCTCGTGATCGTTTTCTTAGCCGTGTGCGGTGCCCCCTTCCACCATACTCCTCGATAATATTGTAGCGGTGCTTAGGCGAAGCCCTGAGGCGGTAGAACATCAAGATCATCACCACGTCGTCGTGCTGACGGAACTCTTCCCTGACACTTTGCTGGATCGGAGTCTGGGGATCGTCATCGAGCTGAACGTGTGCTAAAACTCGGAGGTGTCGTAGTTTCGGTGCTTGATCGGTCGGGCCGTGAATACGTACGACTACATCAACCGCGTTTTCATAACGCTTCCGATGTCCGTCTACGAGAGTACGTAGATCACACTCTCCCCTCTCGTTGCTATGCATCATCATGATCTTGCATGTGCGTAGGTAAATTTTTGAGATTACTACGTTCCCCAACAGTGGCATCCGAGCCTAGGTTTTATGTGTTGATGTTATATGCACGAGTAGATCACAAGTGAGTTGTGGGCGATATAAGTCATACTGCTTACCAGCATGTCATACTTTGGTTCGGCGGTATTGTTGGATGAAGCGGCCCGGACCGACATTACGCGTACGCTTACGCGAGACTGGTTCTACCGATGTGATTTGCACACAGGTGGCTGGCGGGTGCCAGTTTCACCAACTTTAGTTGAACCAAGTGTGGCTACGCCCGGTCTTTGCGAAGGTTAAAACAGCACCAACTTGACAAACTATCATTCTGGTTTTGATGCGTAGGTAAGATTGGTTCTTGCTTAAGCCCGTAGCAGCCACGTAAAACTTGCAACAACAAAGTAGAGGACGTCTAACTTGTTTTTGCAGGGCATGTTGTGATGTGATATGGTCAAGACATGATGTTAAATTTTTGTATGAGATGATCATGTTTTGTAACCGAGTTACCGGCAACTGGCAGGAGCCATATGGTCATCGCTTTATTGTATGCAATGCAATTGCGCTGTAATGCTTTATTTTATCACTAAGCGGTAGCGATAGTCATGGAAGCATAAGATTGGCGAGACGACAACGATGCTACGATGGTGATCAAGGTGTCGCGCCGGTGACGATGGTGATCATGACGGTGCTTCGAAGATGGAGATCACAAGCACAAGATGATGATGGCCATATCATATCACTTATATTGATTGCATGTGATGTTTATCTTTTATGCATCTTATCTTGCTTTGATTGACGGTAGCATTTTAAGATGATCTCTCACTAATTATCAAGAAGTGTTCTCCCTGAGTATGCACCGTTGCGAAAGTTCTTCGTGCTGGGACACCACGTGATGATCGGGTGTGTTAGGCTCTATGTTCAAATACAACGGGTGCAAAACAGTTGCACACGCGGAATACTCAGGTTATACTTGACGAGCCAAGCATATACAGATATGGCCTCGGAACACGGAGACCGAAAGGTCGAGCGTGAATCATATAGTAGATATGATCAACATAGTGATGTTCACCAATGAAACTACTCCATCTCACGTGATGATCGGACATGGTTTAGTTGATTTGGATCACGTGATCACTTAGAGGATTAGAGGGATGTCTATCTAAGTGGGAGTTCTTTAGTAATATGATTAATTGAACTTAAATTTATCATGAACTTAGTACCTGATAGTATCTTGCTTGTTTATGTTTGATTGTAGATAGATGGCACGTGTTGTTGTTCCGTTGAATTTTAATGCGTTCCTTGAGAAAGCAAAGTTGAAAGATGATGGTAGCAATTACACGGACTGGGTCCGTAACTTGAGGATTATCCTCATTGCTGCATAGAAGAATTACGTCCTGGAAGCACCGCTGGGTGCCAGGCCTGCTGCTGGAGCAACACCAGATGTTGTGAGCGTCTGGCAGAGCAAAGCTGATGACTACTCGATAGTTCAGTGTGCCATGCTTTACGGCTTAGAATCGGGACTTCAACGACGTTTTGAACGTCATGGAGCATATGAGATGTTCCAGGAGTTGAAGTTAATATTTCAAGCAAATGCCTGGATTGAGAGATATGAAGTCTCCAATAAGTTCTATAGCTGCAAGATGGAGGTGAATAGTTCTGTCAGTGAGCATATACTCAAAATGTCTGGGTATAATAATCACTTGATTCAATTGGGAATTAATCTTCCAGATGATTGTGTCATTGACAGAATTCTCCAATCACTGCCACCTAGCTACAAGAGCTTCGTGATGAACTATAATATGCAAGGGATGAATAAGACTATTCCCGAGCTCTTCGCAATGCTGAAAGCTGCGGAGGTAGAAATCAAGAAGGAGCATCAAGTGTTGATGGTCAACAAGACCACTAGTTTCAAGAAAAAGGGCAAAGGGAAGAAGAAGGGGAACTTCAAAAAGAACAGCAAGCAAGTTGCTGCTCAAGAGAAGAAACCCAAATCTGGACCTAAGCCTGAAACTGAGTGCTTCTACTGCAAGCAGACTGGTCACTGGAAGCGGAACTGCCCCAAGTATTTGGCGGATAAGAAGGATGGCAAGGTGAACAAAGGTATATGCGATATACATTTTATTGATGTGTACCTTACTAATGCTCGCAGTAGCACCTGGGTATTTGATACTGGTTCTTTTGCTAACATTTGCAACTCGAAACAGGGACTATGGATTAAGCGAAGATTGGCTAAGGACGAGGTGACGATGCGCGTGAGAAATGGTTCCAAAGTCGATGTGATCGCGGTCGGCACGCTACCTCTACATCTACCTTCGGGATTAGTATTAGACCTAAATAATTGTTATTTGGTGCC
The DNA here is from genome assembly GCF_002162155.2 of Triticum dicoccoides. Taxonomy (NCBI): domain Eukaryota; kingdom Viridiplantae; phylum Streptophyta; class Magnoliopsida; order Poales; family Poaceae; genus Triticum; species Triticum dicoccoides. Next base: position 3,731,279 of record NC_041392.1, read on the forward strand.
AACTTTGAGCATGAACATTATATCTGGATCTTGTTTGATGCGAGACGGTTATTCATTTAAATCAGAGAATAATGGTTGTTCTATTTATATGAGTAAAATCTTTTATGGTCATGCACCCATGAAGAATGGTCTATTCTTATTAAATCTTGATAGTAGTGACACACATATTCATAATGTTGAAGCCAAAAGATGCAGATTTGATAATGATAGTGCAACTTATTTGTGGCACTGCCGTTTAGGTCATATCGGTATAAAGCGCATGAAGAAACTCCATACTGATGGACTTTTGGAACCACTTGATTATGAATCACTTGGTACTTGCGAACCGTGCCTTATAGGTAAGATGACAAAAACACCGTTCTCCGGTACTATGGAGAGAGCAATAGATTTGTTGGAAATCATACATACAGATGTATGTGGTCCAATGAATGTTGAGGCTCGTGGCGGATATCGTTATTTTCTCACCTTCACAGATGACTTAAGCAGATATGGGTATATCTACTTAATGAAACATAAGTCTGAAACATTTGAAAAGTTCAAAGAATTTCAGAGTGAAGTTGAAAATCATCATAACAAGAAAATAAAATTCCTACGATCTGATCGTGGAGGAGAATATTTGAGTTATGAGTTTGGTGTACATTTGAAACAATGCGGAATAGTTTCGCAACTCACGCCACCCGGAACACCACAGCGTAATGGTGTGTCCGAACGTCGTAATCGTACTTTACTTGATATGGTGCGATCTATGATGTCTCTTACTGATTTACCGCTATCGTTTTGGGGTTATGCTCTAGAGACGGCCGCATTCACGTTAAATAGGGCACCATCAAAATCCGTTGAGATGACGCCTTATGAACTGTGGTTTGGCAAGAAACCAAAGTTGTCGTTTCTGAAAGTTTGGGGCTGCGATGCTTATGTGAAAAAGCTTCAACCTGATAAGCTCGAACCCAAATCGGAGAAATGTGTCTTCATAGGATATCCAAAGGAAACTATTGGATACACCTTCTATCACAGATCCGAAGGCAAGACTTTTGTTGCTAAATTCGGAAACTTTCTAGAGAAGGAGTTTCTCTCGAAAGAAATGAGTGGGAGGAAAGTAGAACTTGATGAGGTAACTGTACCTGCTCCCTTATTTGAAAGTAGTACATCACAGAAACCGGTTTCTGTGACACCTACACCAATTAGTGAGGAAGCTAATGATGATGATCATGAAACTTCAGAACAAGATACTACTGAACCTCGTAGATCAACCAGAGTAAGATCTGCACCAGAGTGGTACGGTAATCCTGTTCTGGAAGTCATGCTACTAGATCATGATGAACCTACGAACTATGGAGAAGCGATGTGAGCCCAAATTCCGCAAAATGGCTTGAAGCCATGAAATCTGAGATGGGATCCATGTATGAGAACAAAGTGTGGACTTTGGTTGACTTGCCCAAAGATCGGCAAGCAATTGAGAATAAATGGATCTTCAAGAAGAAGACTGATGCTGACGGTAATGTTACTGTCTACAAAGCTCAACTTGTCGCAAAAGGTTTTCGACAAGTTCAAGGGATTGACTACGATGAGACCTTCTCACCCGTAGCGATGCTTAAGTCTGTCCGAATCATGTTGGCAATTGCCGCATTTTATGATTATGAAATTTGGCAGATGGATGTCAAAATTGCTTTCCTGAATGGATTTCTGGAAGAAGAGTTGTATATGATGCAGTCGGAAGGTTTTGTCGATCCAAATGGAGCTAACAAGGTGTGCAAGCTCCAGCGATCCATTTATGGACTGGTGCAAGCCTCTCGGAGTTGGAATAAACGCTTTGATAGTGTGATCAAAGCATTTGGTTTTGTACAGACTTTTGGAGAAGCCTGTATTTACAAGAAAGTGAGTGGGAGCTCTGTAGCATTTCTGATATTATATGTAGATGACATATTACTAATCGAAAATGATATAGAATTTCTGGATAGCATAAAGGCTTACATATTGGGCATTAAGATCTATAGAGATAGATCAAGACGCTTAATTGGACTTTCACAAAGCACATACCTTGACAAAGTTTTGAAGAAGTTCAAAATGGATCAAGCAAAGAAAGGATTCTTGCCTGTGTTACAAGGTGTGAAATTGAGTAAGACTCAATGCCCGACCAATGCAGAAGATAGAGAGAAAATGAAAGATGTTCCCTATGCTTCAGCCATAGGCTCTATCATGTATGCAATGCTGTGTACCATACCTGATGTGTGTCTTGCTATAAGTCTAGCAGGGAGGTACCAAAGTAATCCAGGAGTGGATCACTGGACAGCGGTCAAGAACATCCTGAAATACCTGAAAAGGACTAAGGATATGTTTCTCATATATGGAGGTGACAAAGAGCTCATCGTAAATGGTTACATTGATGCAAGCTTTGACACTAATCCGGACGATTCTAAATCGCAAACCGGATATGTGTTTATATTAAACGGTGGAGCTGTCAGTTGGTGCAGTTCTAAACAAAGCGTTGTGGCGGGATCTACATGTGAAGCGGAGTACATAGCTGCTTCGGAAGCAGCAAACGAAGGAGTCTGGATGAAGGAGTTCATATCCGATCTAGGTGTCATACCTAGTGCATCGGGTCCAATGAAAATCTTTTGTGACAATACTGGTGCAATTGCCTTGGCAAAGGAATCCAGATTTCACAAGAGAACCAAGCACATCAAGAGACGCTTCAATTCCATCCGGGATCTAGTCCAGGTGGGAGACATAGAGATTTGCAAGATACATACGGATCTGAATGTTGCAGACCCGTTGACTAAGCCTCTTCCACGAGCAAAACATGATCAACACCAAAGCTCCATGGGTGTTAGAATCATTACTGTGTAATCTAGATTATTGACTCTAGTGCAAGTGGGAGACTGAAGGAAATATGCCCTAGAGGCAATAATAATGTTATTATTTTATTTCCTTATATTATGATAAATGTTTATTATTCATGCTAGAATTGTATTATCCGGAAACATAATACTTGTGTGAATACATAGACAAACTAAACGTCACTAGTATGCCTCTACTTGACTAGCTCGTTAATCAAAGATGGTTACGTTTCCTAACCATAGACATGTGTTGTCATTTGATTAACGGGATCACATTATTAGGAGAATGATGTGATTGACATGACCCATTCCATTAGCTTAGCACCCGATCGTTTAGTATGTTGTTATTGCTTTCTTCATGACGTATACATGTTCCTATGACTATGAGATTATGCAACTCCCGTTTGCCGGAGGAACACTTTGTGTGCTACCAAACGTCACAACGTAACTGGGTGATTATAAAGGAGCTCTACAGGTGTCTCCAAAGGTAAATGTTGGGTTGGCGTATTTCGAGATTAGGATTTGTCACTCCGATTGTCGGAGAGGTATCTCTGGGCCCTCTCGGTAATGCACATCACATAAGCCTTGCAAGCATTGCAACTAATGAGTTAGTTGCGAGATGATGTATTACGAAACGAGTAAAGAGACTTGCCGGTAACGAGATTGAACTAGGTATTGAGATACCGACGATTGAATCTCGGGCAAGTAACATGCCGGAAACAAAGGGAACAACGTATGTTGTTATGCGGTCTGACCGATAAAGATCTTCGTAGAATATGTGGGAGCCAATATGAGCATCCAGGTTCCGCTATTGGTTATTGACCGGAGACGTGTCTCGGTCATGTCTACATTGTTCTTGAACCCGTAGGGTCCGCACGCTTAAGGTTTCGATGACAGTTATATTATGAGTTTATGAGTTTTGATGTACCGAAGGAGTTCGGAGTCCCGGATGAGATCGGGGACATGAC
>NC_041392.1:3735705-3748222 GCF_002162155.2 Triticum dicoccoides
CCCCCCTTCCTTTCCCCCTCCTAGTAGGAGTAGGAAAGAGGGGAGTCCTACTCCTACTAGGAGGAGGACTCCTCCTCCTTGGCGCGCCCTAGGGCCGGCCGGCCTCCTCCCCTTGCTCCTTTATATACGTGGGCAGGGGGCACCCATAGACACACAAGTTGATCCTCGTGATCGTTTTCTTAGCCGTGTGTGGTGCCCCCTTCCACCATACTCCTCGATAATATTGTAGCGGTGCTTAGGCGAAGCCCTGCGACGGTAGAACATCAAGATCGTCACCATGCCGTCGTGCTGACGGAACTCTTCCCCGACACTTTGCTGGATCGGAGTCCGGGGATCGTCATCGAGTTGAACGTGTGCTAAAACTCGGAGGTGCCGTAGTTTCGGTGCTTGATCGGTCGGGCCGTGAAGACGTACGACTACATCAACCGCGTTGTCATAACGCTTCCGTTGTTGGTCTACGAGGATACGTAGATCACACTCTCCCCTCTCGTTGCTATGCATCATCATGATCTTGCGTGTGCGTAGGTAAATTTTTGAAATTACTACGTTCCCCAACAGGCACAACCTTCTGTACCCCACTTTTACTTTCTGTTATTTATATTAAATAAATAAAAATAAATATGTTTCTGTCTGTTATCTGATTATCCATGCAATATAAAAATACCTCGAAAATAAAAGTTCTCCAAATGCCCTGAATTTAAATATGATTTTTTTCTAGAATATTTGAGAATATTCTTTGGCTCCCCTTGTGTCGAATCAATAAATTTGGGTTGAATACTCTATCCTCGAAAACTGTTGCGATCCCCTATACTTGTGGGTTATCAACAGTCATTACCACATCTACTTATTATTATAGTTTTAAGATAGCACAAGAGATATTACTGTTTGCAATAGTGTGGTTTTTCGAAAACCGGGTGCATTGATCCACAATGAACAGTAAAAATGGTTGCAAATAAAATAAAAAAGTCTTAAACTTTGTGGCTTCAATTATGACCAAATGCAAACCATAATCAACACCAACCATTTACTATATATGTACGCACTCAAGGGATTTATTAGTTTACTCATCAGCGGATTAATAATGTGGCATTAGTCATTGAAAATACACAGCGGAACCTGAGACTAGATGCACCCAAATTGAAATAAAAATAATAAATGATAAAAAGATAGAAACTTGTTCGGAATAAGCATTGTCTAGTGTTTTACTAACATGTAAAGTTTCGCGACAAAATGACTTTCGCGGTATTCTGAATGAATAAAAACAGAACTGGCACTATATTATGTTTAGTATTCACATAGTTTATACTTGCAATTGTTTGTTTTGCCAACAATACACAGAAGCCATTTGTTCCCGAAACTTTACATATGAGTAATACACTACACAATGACTAAGGACCAGTTCTTTTGAGCTGTGGCTTATACATAACCTGTGGTGTAAATAAGCACTTGATAAGTTGCAGTGGAAATAAGCCCATGAAATTAAGCCATACAGTTCTTTTGTCCGAGCTTATGTTCCAAATTCTCTGGTGAAAAGTCTACAATGCCCCTAAAATGTAATGGTATGACCCTTAACTGAAGTTCTTGTATATCACAACAGCAACTTGGACAACTTCATTCATATTCTCTTCCACTTGCAAAAATGCTAGCAGGACCAAACCGAACAACAATCAAAATGCCAATGCTTGAATACAAATTGAATGCTTTCACTAGCAACATTCATCCTTGTTTACAGCAAGTAAAAAACTTGAACATGAGCAAAAACTAGGTGCACATAAGCATTGCACTTCCTAGAGATATGTCAAGAAAAAAATAGCTAATAGTCGACCTAGGCGGCGGAGGTACAGAAGGGAGCGGCCGGACGAACTGCGGACCGGGAGTTAGCGGCCGGACAAACTGCGGACCGGGAGGCTGTGGCCGAACAAACTGTTGACGGGAGGCAGCGACCGGATTGGACGAGCTGCTGCTTGCTCGGCCTCAAGTCCGGGTGTGTAGTGGCCTCGTGCTTGGCGGTGTGCTGTAGGGGAGGGCTAGCGGCGGAGGTGGATCGAGCAGAGGAGCTGGCAGTTAGCGGCGGGTGGAGTAGAGGAGCTAGCGTCGGTGGCGGCTGATGGGGAACGACGGCGATGGCTTAAATGGGGAGAGGAATCCTAAATCTCATGGCGAGGAAAACCGCGAGGGGTCTCGCTCGGTTGGGTTAGCCTCGGTGGCAAATCGCTATAATTAAGGCTGGTCACAATGGGCAAGAACATAAGCTAGTAACTTCATACTTCCCTAGACTATGTTACTACCTCCATAGTGGGTAGGAACATCTATATAGTGTCATGCAATGATGTATTTATTAGGTTATAGACTCATTGTTTCTTGGAGTGTGTGATGTTCCGGTAACTTAGCTAGTTACCACAAGCACCTCTCTCTTCATTAAATACGTGCCATATAAGCAAAGTTGTATTGGAATGTGTGATGTTACTCCTAAGTTTCTCCCCACTGTGACTAGCCTAAGTGCGAGAACCAGGAGCAATGGGGTATACCCCTTCGACTTTAAGTGAGCTTCTGCGGGACGCACCCCTCTCCTACTTTTTTTCATGGGAGTACCTGAAACTCATCTAGATGAGATATAATTTGGTCTCATTTACTTTGTAAACAAGAATAGATACAACCCACGTCAGCACACACGCATCTTATAGCATTACATCCAATGGCTATAAAAAGTGAATGAGACCAAATTATATCTCATCCAGATGAGTTCTAGCAAAACTGTTTTTTAATCGTGAAGGAGAGAGCTGCAGAAATAAGTTAAGCCCTATACTTCAAAACGAGTTCCTTTCGGCTTGTGGTTTATTTTGACAATATGCTCGTAGAAGCTGGAAAAGAACTGGCCCTAATGTGCGGTGCGGCACTTTTTTGCCAACACTGTCGTAGAAGTCAGTAATACACTAGATAATGCTTGTTCCAAACAAGTTTCACTTTCCTTTACTAATTTTTTCAATTCTTTTTGCTTAATCAGGTGCGCCTAGACTCAGGTTTCGAAAATCCACACCGTACATTAGTCATTGATTAGTATAAAATAACCGGTTAGAAATTATTATCAGCGGCTATAAGTTTTTTTATAATTTAAGCTATTGAAGTCCTGCTTGCGTGTCATTATAAATCAAACATCTTCCGGTGTGAGCAAACCAACACAAACTCGTTTCATTCTTGCTGGATCGACCGCGCGCCGGCCGGCCATGGGGAGCGACGACAGCGGCCGTGGCAGCATCGCCTTCTTCGGGACCTACCGCCCGCCGGTGCCACTGGACATCTACTCCTGCCCGGCCGACCCGCCGCCGTCCTCACGGAAGGACGAGCTGCACCTCACCGACGGCGTCTCCTACAACCAGAACGGCCGGGCCATCCCGGCGCCGGCGCTCAAGGAGCTGCTCACGTTCCTGGGCAAGAAAAACCCCGCGCTCGCCGCCGAGTGCGGCGCCACGCCGGACGACGCCGAGAAGGGCCGCGTCGCCGGCCTCGTCTTCGTCTCCGAGAGGGACAAGGGGCTCGAGACGCTGCACGTGGCCCTTGTGCGTCCCAAAGGCGAAGGTGGTGCGGTAAAGGTGCTGAGCCTGGGCGACGTCTACGGCGCCGACACCTTCGGCGGCTCGCGGATGGAGGACAGCGGCTGCATCGCCGGCGGCTTCAAGGTGGGCGCTCGCACCGTCGGCCACTCGCTCGTGTACGTCTCCACCAAGGAGCCGGTGACGAGGCGCCGCACGCCGTGGACCGTGGTGTACCGGACCAACCTCGCCGACGGCAAGACGGAGCGCCTCACCCCGCCAGGCCAGTACGACGTGAGCCCCGCCGTGTCGCCGTCGGGCAAGATGGTGGCGGTGGCCAACTTCCGCGGAAACAAGTGGACCGGCGAGATCGAGCGCCTCAACACCGACATCGCCGTCATGAACGTGGACAAGACGGCGCAGGGCGGCCTGCGCCGCAGGATCCTCATCCGGGACGGCGGCTGGCCGACGTGGGGCAGCGACAACGTCATCTTCTTCCACCGTGGGACCGGGGAGTCCCCGACGAACTGGGCCGTGTTCCGCTACGACATCGCCACCAAGGAGACCGTGCGGGTGACGCCCGAGGCCATCGACGCCATGACTCCCGCGGCCATCAGCGAGACCAGGGTGGCCGTGGCCGCCATCCGCCAGAAGTCTAGGCAGGCCGCCATGACCACGCCGCGAGAGGAGGCGCAGTACCGCCACATCGAGATCTTCGACGTCGCGTCGCCGGACCGGCCGGCCGTGCAGATCAGCCAGAAAATCAGGCCCAAGGGCGACCACTACAACCCTTTCGTGGCCGACGGCGGCAGCCGCATCGGCTACCATCGGGTCAGAACCGACGATCTCGTCATTGGGGTATGTCTTTGCTTCTCGTGCTAATTCTCAGCTCAGTTGCACGACATGGATGACTCATCAAGATTACTTACCGATGGACATCGCATGACATGGATGTAGAATAATCTTTCTGCGCCTACCAAGAGCTTCGACAAGATACACTCCCCTCACACAGATGTGGGGCTGTTCAGGGTGTCGGGTGTGTTCCCAACCATTTCCAAGGATGGCGCCAAGCTCGCCTTCGTCGACAACGAGTTCAAGGCCGTGTGGCTCGCCGACACCCAAGGCCTGCGTGTTGTCTACGAGGTACTAGTAGTGATCTAAACGCTCTTATGTTTTTTTTCTATACTATCCATTCATCATTGTCCCTCGAGAAGTAGAAAGAATCAACAACCATTCTCACTGCTCAACCAAAAACTTGCAGAAGCGGGGCTCCAACGCCGTCTTCTCCACGGCGTGGAACCAGAACCCGGACAAGGACACATTGTACGTCTGCGTGGGGCCGTCCTTCTCTGCCGCCAAGCCACTGGAGATCTACGCCATCTCCAACGTGTCCGGGCCGTCCGCCGGCCGGAAGGTGCAGCGCCTCACCGCCGGGAACTTCAACAACGCCTTCCCGTCGAGCAACGCGCAGGGGGACAAGTTCGTGTTCCGGTCCACGAGGGACGGCGGCAAGGACAAGTTCCACAAGAACCTCTACATCATGGAGGACGCTGAGGAGGGGGAGTTCGGCCAGGGCACGGTGACGCGGCTCACCAACGGGCCGTGGACCGACACCCACTGCAGCTGGTCGCCCAAGGGGGACTGGGTCGTCTTCTCCTCCACAAGGGAGATGCCGGCCAGCGCGCCGGAGATGGCCTTCCTTGACGCGGGCTACTTCGCCGTGTACCTGGTGAAGGTCAGCAACCCCACGGTGGTGGTGCGCGTGGTGCAAAGCTCGGCTACCCTCGCAGGACACGTGAACCACCCCATTTTCAGCCCCGACATGAGGAGCATTGTCTTCGCCTCCGACCTCGCCGCCGTCTCCAACGAGCCAATCTCGATGCCCGTCTTCCTGCACTCCGTCAGGCCCTACGGCGACATCCTTTCAGTCGACCTCCGCGACACTGATGACATCACCAAGAACAAGGACATCCAGGAGTTCCACCGCATCACGCACAGCCGCTACGAGTACTCCACTCCGACATGGACCAAGTTCGCCACCGACGACCCCAACGAGCAGTGGAACATGCTCGCCGTCAAGGGCAGCACCCCATTCAGGCCGGCGTGCCCTTACATGTACCCTGATGGAGGAGAGGGCTGGCACATGGCCGGCCACCTCACCATCCCAAAGAGATGCTGCTAGCTTTCCTCAATTTTCTTCCATTTTATAATTCCGCTTAATTGCGCAGTTGAATAAAGTGTGTTTCATATATTTTCTTCATATGAAGTCTCCTTGTTGAGATGCAATAATCCAAAAAAACTAAAAGATGGCAAAGTTGTTAGGACAATATCATACATTACAACTTTCATGGAACAACTAGTTCAACAACATCATACATTACAACAAGTCCAAAGCAAACAATACGAATTATACATGCTATGACATCCCGAATAACGGTGCACAACAAGTTCAATCCTTCCCAAATCTCAAAGGTACTGGAAATCTAAGATGAACCGGACTGCTCAGAGACAAAGCGACACTAGAAGGTCCATCGATCCGTCGATCGGCCATGGTACCGGACACTAAACTAGGTGCATGGTCTCTACTGGTTGCCCTTGCCGGTACGTTGATGACTCTGAATTGTTCACACCTGCAGCTTTCTCATTTTGGATCGCTCCGTCCTTCGGGGGATCAAACTTGCAAATTAATCGATGAGGCAAATCTTTTGCCTCCGTTTAAAAAAAAAAGGTTGCGACCTCTGCTTCCCCGGTGGCGGCGGGTCAACGATCTCCAGCATGCTCTCCAGTTCCTCCAGCATATATTTCTTTGCTGTCCTCACCATGAAGTCGGGTTCCTGGGTGCAGAGAGAATAAGACTAATGGCCAAGAGCTAAGGTTACTAAAGGTAACACAGGGTTAGAAAGCAGCCCATAAAGGAAAATTGTGCCAAGCAACATTAGTTTTGACAACTAAGGTTACTGAAAGGTGACACAGGGTTAGAAAGCAGCCATAAAGTTCGATTTATGTTTTATTTCTTGATATGCAGTCTGCTTGTTAAGATGCAATAATCCAATAAATCTAAGAGATGGCAAAGCTGACAAGCACATGTGGAGGTTCGTTCTCCTACGTATAAGGAACATAAACTAGATTTTATCACGGAACTACATAAATGTGATGAACTGTTGGTTTAGCCCTACTTTGATTGGAGGAGACTTTAAGGGGCTGTTTGGTTCGGCGCCGTCGCCAGCCCTGCCAAAACATGGGTGTTGACCGAGGCTTTGCGTGCTGTTTGGATGAGATCCAAAAAATTGGCACGCCAGCGCACCTCCACTTTTCCCCTGTAGTTTTACGCCTATTCGTTGGCTGGGCGAGGGTGGCTGAAACGCTCGCCAAGTTTTTGGCACGCCCACGACACCTATGATTTGGCAGGGTGCACATGGGCATGAACCAAACAGCCCCTAAGTTAGTTAGATCCTCCCCTGATAAGACTAATGGGGTGTTTGATCAACGTTGGGTAGATTAATTCAATGACTGGATCAATTGTTTTGGTTTTGCTTGTTTATTAGTCAATGGTGGCGTGGGTTGTCGAGCCTACCATTTTTACAATTGAATGATAGTGAATTCAGAAATATATCAAGGCAAAGAAATGTAAGTTATTATGTGTTATTCATAAGTAACCACAAATCTAAAGTAACCATAAATATAATGTTAGGATTAATTAACATGTGGATAATTTATCCAAACATTATTCATACATTCCTCTCTCTCCTTGTTATGCAATAATCCAGTAATTTCTGCAAGAAAATAAGTTAGTAGGGATGCAAAGCGGCGTTCGATCAACCCCACTACCTATTAAACGGCCAATACTATATGACGCCCGTGTACATTATACGAGGATGATTCGCTGAAGAAACCGCTAGATGGACCGGCCCGCTTAACTAGCTGCTTCTGTTACGGTTTTTTTACTTTATTTATTTTTTGTTTTCCATTTTTTTACTTTTGCAGATCTTGGGTTGACGTTTATTTCCGGTTTTCAATTTTTTCACATTTTTCTAATTTTGTAGGTTTGCACTATACGGCAAAAAATTTCAAATGCACACTAAACATGTTTTAGCATATGGTGATTTTTTCCAAATAGAATAACTTATTTAGTATTCAGTGAAAAAAAAATTTAAACACACACTGAACATTTTTTATACATGATGAATATTTATTTATTTCAATTAAACATTTGTTTAATATATAATAAACATTTTTTATTTCACACCAAACATTTTCTGAATAAATGGTGAAGTTTTTAAATATACACAGTACTTTTATAAAACATATACCAAAAACTTTTTTGAAATAAAATTTTGTATTTTTACTAGTTATAAAAAATTATTTTCTAGAGAACAATAGTTGTTTTTTTCAGTGAAAAAACCGAAGAAAACAATGAAGAGGAAAATATAAACAAAGAGCTCGTGGCTAAAGTTGGCTAGCCCCTTCACGTAGGGTGCGCCATGTCTCGCTTATAGTGACACTTAAGTTGCGCTCACGGCAATTGGCTCCTTAAAGGGCCCGGCCTAGTGAGGGTGGCCACAGGCCACTGCCTCGTTTTTTCTCTCTATTATGTTCCTGCTTATTATTATTATTATTACTTGCTTTGTTTTTTATTTTTCTAAAATTCAAAATAATTTAAATATATATAGTACCAAAAACATTTGGAAACATGCTAACCAACCATTTGTAAAAAAAATGTGAATGGAAAAAAAATTCTCATGTATATGTAAAATGAATGCAAAAAATATACAATGTGTATGGAAACAGTTAATCATGTATTTACAAACATGTTAATTAATCACTTGAAAAATGTTAATCAAGCATTTGAAAAAGACTAAATGTGTATATAAATATTGTTTTTATGTATATGACAAATATGTACAAAACAATCAATGTGTACGAAAAAATTGAGTATCATGTATTTATAAAATGCTAAATGTGTATAAAAATGTTCCTGGCAAGCAAACAAATATTCATTGTGTGTGAAAATTATTTTTTTCACTAAAAAATACTCTCCATGTATTGAATTTTTGACTATGTATTGAAAAAATGTTAATCTTCTATTTTTAAATATAAAATCTGTATATAAAAATGTATTACATATATATACAAAAAATGTACAATGTGCATAGGAAAAAATATAAATAAGGAATTGGCTTTTCAAAAAATGTTAAACATGTATATAAAATATGTTTCTGATGTATATGGAAAATATAGAATGTGTATTAAGAAAAGTTGGCATGTGTTTTACAAAAAGAAAACTGATGAGAATCGACCAAGATACATAGAAAAACGAAGAAACCCTATAAAAAGTAAAAAAAAACAAAGAAAACAAATGTAGAAGAGTGAAAACCGAGAAAGAGACAAAGAAAAACGAAGAAAACCGTTGAAACTAACAAAGAAAACTAAAGAAAGAAACCAAAAACCGAAGAGAAGAAGCAAACAAGAAAACCCGAGAAAAAATGTGCAAAAAAGAAACCGAGGAATGAACAAAAGGAAACCAAAAATAAAGCAAGAAAAATGGAGAAACCAGTGCAAAAAGAAAAAGGAAACAGGTAAACAATAGTAAGAAACAAAGAAAACCCGAGAAAACCGAAAAGATAAAAAAATGAAAGAAAAAATAGAAGATAACCAGACTGCAGACAGCAAATGAGAAGCGAACGATCGAACCAATACAGCGAACGAGTTACAAGCGAGGAGAAGAAATGTGGAGAAAATACTTACAAGTTAGAAATAATGTGTTTCCCTATGCAACATAAGAAAAATCAAAACATGAGGGTCTTTGGCGAGTGGGCCTTTGGCACTTTGTCGCGCAGGAGGCCGCTCGGGATATCCGTATACAAGTTAAAATAATGTGTTTTCAACCCCTCAAAAAAAAATGTGTTTTCACCCCTAAAAAAACCAGGACTGAACTTCCATGGAGCTCAAAACATGCGGGCGACAGCCAGAAGAGAAGCTGATAATTAAAGCACCAAACTCTTCTACTGGTAATTCAACAACAGCATACATTACAACAAGTCCAAACAAACGATACGGATCATACATGCTACGACATCCCGAATGATGGTACACAACAAGTTCAATCTTTCTCAAATCTCAAAGACACTGGAAATCTAAGATGAACCGGACTATCTAACAGACAAAGCGGCGCTACAAGCTCCATCGATTGGCCATGGTACCGGCCACTAAACTAGGCGCTAGTGCCTACTGCTTGCCCTTGCCAGTGTTGATGACCCTGACCGCGTTGTTCACACCCGCAGTTTTCTCATTCGGGATCGCTCCGCCCTCCGGAAGATCAAACTTGCGGCGGCTGAACGACCTCTGCTTCCCTGGAGGCTGCGGGTCCACGATCTCCAGCATGCTCTCGAGTTCCTCCAGCATAGATTTCTTTGCCGTCCTCACCATGAAGTCAGGTCCCTGGGTGGAGAGAGAGAGCAAGATTAATGGCCAAGTAATAAGGTTACTAAAAGGTAACACGAGGATAGCAAGCAACCATAAAGGACAATTATGCCAAGCAGCACTAACTTTGCTGGTTATTTCAAGTCAGTTTGGAAAACAATGAGGGCTATGAAGAGTTGAAGACAATGGCTGGTGAATAGTCATGTACGTGAGAGATACAAAGTGAGCATCATTTCAGTTCACAATCTCTACAGGAGCAAAGGCAGGATGACAGAAAATTATTCCATATCTGAAAGGGAACACTTAACTTTAATATTTAAGACTGCATTCTCCTTCACTATATTCAATAAACAACATCGGCTTGGAAATGTTCAATGTGTTTGATGTATTATTAGTTCAGCAATCATAAGATGGAACAGAAGCTTAGAAGCCCAAAGATTTTCAAAAAATGATTGCCCTGCACTTGATATACCATTACCAGGGAAATCTTTCGACAGAACAAAAAACAAGTGCACAAGTTTGCATCCAGGCACTGATCAGCTAAAGATTCATGTAATCATAAACCTCTCTAAGTCCTACTGGGAGGCATGCAACAGTGTCAAATGTAAGAATACATCACACATAAGACTGAACGAACCACCTAGGAAACTACTGAGAAGTGAGATCAAACATCACAAGTCAGATCAATTCGTCTACGGGAGCGTGCTCTGCAGCGATTCTAGCATTTATCTGACATCTAATGAGTAATGACTCTGCAGGCACTCAAGGGAGCATACACACATGAACAATGATACAAGAACAGATGCTCGGTACTGTAGCATGTTAATCTTTCTTGTGTGCTTTGACTTATTTTTATTTTTTCTCAATAATAATGCATCGCTAACAAATAGCTTCAGATGCTAAATCACTGCTAGAGAATCAGGCTTAAGTACAGAACCCTGATAAACAAGCCAACAAGACTGTAACTGAATTTCAAATTCACAGCACAACCATGGCAATGACGAACAAATGATGATGGAGATCATCTCAAAGAGCATATGACGGACAGATGCTCAGCTAAATAGCATGGTAATCATCCTTGTGTGCTTTGATTTACTTTTTTGTCTAACTAGTACTCCCTCCGTTCCTAAATATTTGTCTTTCTAGGCATTTCAAATGGTTACAACACACGGATGTATGTAGACATATTTTAAATTGTAGATTCACCCATTTTGCTTTGTATGTAGTCACTTGTTGATATCTCTAGAAAGACAAATATTTAGGAACGGAGGGAGTAATAGTGTTAACCAGTATATGCAGTAACTGAATTGCAAATCCACAACACAGCAATGGCAATCAGCAAGCGACAACCGTGAATAGGTCATTACGGAGCTCACCTCGAGCGCATCGACAGTGAGGAGCAGGACAATGATCTTCTCGGAGAACCTCTGGCGCTCCTCGTGGTCATGCGAGAGGCGGCGCCTGTAGGAGAGGTTGTAGAAGAGGGACCTGAGCTCCTTGAGCTTGGCCTTGGCGACGGCGAGGTCGCGCAGGCAGCGGAGCACCTGGGAGCGGTGGGCGAGGTGCGCCCTGTAGTTCATCTGGATGAGCAGCGCGGCGTCCTGCGGCGACAGCTCCTTGGCCTTCCCCTTGCCGTTCCCCATGGCAAAGGCCTGCATCATCAGTACAGAAGGGAAACAAATGTCAGGCGGTCAGTGCATTGCTAGGAGGCAGGATTCTCAAGCTGATATCATTCAGATTTCAGAGCAGAGCAGAGTCTACATATAGCCAGTACTAGCACAGATCTAGAGTGTGGACACTAGCATCCTCTAAAATTCCAATCTTTCTCTCAAATCTAGTGAGAGGTAACCATGGATCTATTGAAATCTACTGGAAATCCCACATTTCGTGCAGATCGGGCCACAGAACCCCACAAAAATCTCATCTTTTCTTTTTCCCCAATCATAACCATCGGCGCATCCTGCTCACCTTGCGGATGGCGTCGCAGCCGGCGGTGTTGTCCTCGGGGATCTCCTCGATCTGGACGCACGTCCTCGCCGGCTTCTTCTTCTTGTTGTCATCCTCCTTGATCTTCTTGGGCTTGTCCTCCTTCTTCTTCTTCTCCGGCTTGCGCTCCTCAATCTGCCCGTACTCGCCCTCGTCCTCGTCGTCGTCGGAGGCGGTGAAGTCCTCCTCCCAGGTGTATGCGTGCGACCATGGCTCGAGCGAGCCCTTGCCCTTGATCTCGGTGCCCCACTTGGTCTTGGCCTTGCCGGAGCCGGGCTTGGACTTGGCCTCCCACTTCCACTTGCGGTCGAATCCGTCGTCGTTGGGGGAGGCGAGCTCCGCCTCCCACTTGAGCGCCCGGCCCCCGCCGCGCGGCTTCTCCTCCGCCGTCCACTTCACCTTGCGGCCCCCCGGGGAGGCCGCCGCGTAGGTGTACTTACGGCGCGCGGGCTGCGGGGCGGCCGCGCGGGCCGCGAGGGTGAGCTCGAGGGCGGCGACGCGGTCGGTGAGGTCGTGCAGGAGGAAGGCGTGCGGGGAGGGCAGGGGTGGTGGGGCGAAGAAGGGGTCGGCGGGGAGGTAGA
>NC_041392.1:3748716-3766519 GCF_002162155.2 Triticum dicoccoides
GTCGGGGTGGTGGGGGAAGGCGAAGGGGGATGGGGGTGGGGGAGGGAGGAAGGGGCAGGAGGAGGTGGGTGGTGGGGGGGGGAAGGGGAAGAAGGGGTCGTCGAGCAGGCGCATCAGGTGGCGGTGGGAGGAGGCCATGGCGGCCGGCGGACGGCGACGGTGGCGGTGGGAGGGAGTGTCGCTATCCGGATGAGTGTCAGCTGGGCAGGGATCTGATCTGGGGTCGGGGTTGGGGGTTTTCTCCGTCAATCTGGTCCTTTTTCCGGCTGTGTTTGATTGAACACACACAGGTTGAGAGTTGAGACAGCATTCACATGGGACGCACGACGCCCGCCGCATCTACGCAGCTGCATTTGGACGTTTGCTCCCCTCCCCTCGTGCTCGCCAACAACTACTCCTCCCCCTTTTTTTTTCTACTAGCAAAAGGTCTATGCGTTTCAACAACAGGAGAGACAACAAAAATAAAATCATAATCTCCAGTGACATTATCAGATTCCTCTGCATCACCCAGATACACTATCACTCTCAATTTTGTGAAATCATCAACATATTATTCATCAACACTTTTACAAATTTTCAAACATTTTCTAAAATCATGAACATTTCTTGAATCCATCAACATTTTTTTTTAAAAAAAATCTTTGAATCAGCAAACATTTCTAGAATGGACAAACATTGTTTTGAAAATTGGTGGAACATTTTTCGATTTAACAAACATTATTTGAAACACATGATCATTTATTAAATCAACTAAACATCTTACGGATGAATAAACTATATTTTAAGTCATTAAAAGTTTTTTAATTTTAGGATATTTTTTCATTCATGAACATTTTTTAAATTGCCGATATTTTGTTCAATTCCATTAACAGTTTTTTAATGCATGAACTTTTTAAAAAAATCATGAACATTTTGTATTTCCCAAGCATTTTTTCCAAAATTTCGAGCTTTTCTTAATAAGCCTTTCCAGCAAAAAAAAAACCACGGCTGCAGCTTCTCGAACCTCGAGCACAGCACTTCTAGAGTGCACGCCCTTACGTCGCTCGACGGCTCACAGCATCCCGACCGGCCGCGAGGGGCATGGGGCTGCGCCATGAAACGACGACCAAGAGCTGACGGTGGAAGCTCCAAGCTCGCGGAGAGGAAAGAGATGGGGGTGACGTGCCCTACAAGGGAGACGGTTGACGCCACCGCGAGCAGACGAGATCAGCAAGAAGCCCGGCTGGGTCAACGATCCCCATACGCGCGGTTGAGAAAGTAGCAAAGAAGGAAGACGAAAGAAGAACGAGCGGACGAGAAAAAAAACATGAATGAAAGAAGATAAGGTACCGGAGTGGGTTTGCGTGGAGCCACTACTCCTTTCGTACGCGCGCGAAAAAGCGGACAATCATTTTCCAAGGAAAAATGTGTCATCCATTATTTTTTTAGCATCAGTAGAGACACAAGGGCTCATATACACGCGCATACACTCACCCCTATGAACGCACACACGCACACTCTATCCCTATGAGCACCTCCGAAAGACTGAGCCGGCACATCATCTTGAGATTTACGAAGTCATCGTAGGCACCTCGTCATCGACGGCAACGTCTCATCCCACTGAAAGCGCACCACCGGAAATCCTGAAATAAATTCAGAAATAATGCGAGCACCAGGATTTGAACCCTGGTGGGTTGAGGATACTATTGTCCACCTAACCATCTCAACCACAGGTTGATTCGCAATGTGCCATCCATTCGAATGTGTATCATCAAACACATATCATTAGCGAAGTGTTTTTCTTTTTGAAGTTATTAGCGAAGTGTTTGATAGCCTGCATACACGCTGATATGGTATCCCCGCGTAGGGCGAAAATACAAACCAAATGTGTATCCCCTGGCGACAGTGTCTGCTATATTGGCCGGCTGATTCCTAGTTCCTCATCGCCAGTTTTGAGGAGGTTATAGAACCTTCCTGGAATCGGCCTTTTCTTCTTACTTATAGTTTTTCAATTTTATTTATTTATAAGTTTCCTTAATTTTTTGATTTTTTGTAATGTAGAAAAAACTAAAATATGTGATTTTTTTCCTAAGGTTTTAGAATTTTTTTAAAAAAATAGAAATATTTTATAAATTCATAATATATTTTTATATTCAAGAAATTTCCAAAATTCATGACAGTTTTTTGAAATCTGGGGATATTTATGAAATTCGTGCTTTTACTGAAATTAGGAAATGTTTTTTTTCTTGTACATATTTTGAATTTAACAGCTTTTTCGAAATTTAGGAATATTTTGTAAATCTTGTGTGTTTCAAATTGCGAACATTTTTTGAAATCTGGCAACTTTTTAAAATTCAAGAATGTATTTAAAATTTGGGAACTTATTATTATTCCAAATATTTTTAAATATGGGATGCTTCTTCTTAATTCGTGGATTTTTTCTAATCCAATAACATTTTTTGAAACCCCAAACATTTTTAAAAATAAGAAGAAAAACAGAAAAGAAAAGGAAAAATTAAAGGAAAAAACAGGGGCACCCCATCCGGAAATGGGCTCTCCCAAAGCGCACGCGAGAGGATTGAGTGTTTGATGAGCTCGCACCACCTTATGCGCTGACTAGGAGATCTCCTGCATACCTCCTTCCAGGCACTGGATTCAATTTTGGCCCTTTTAATTAACTGTGAGCACTATTGGACCTGCATAGCATGAAACTTAAAGCATATTTCAGCCACCTCCTCTTTTATTCATATTTTAGCGGATGTAGTTAATTCCTCTGCCCGGTCCCCATGATTTGGGCCCCTCGTTTCTATAACTATCGCCACCTTCACTAGTAGAAAGCAGGGCATCAGTCCCGGTTCTGCAACCGGGACTAAGCAATCGGGACTAAAGGCCCTCACTTTTAGTCCCGGTTCGCAACCGGGGCTAAAGGAGCTCCACGTAGCCGCTATGGGGCGCCAGGCAGGAGGACCACACCGACCGGGACTAAAAAGCAGCGACGCGTCAGCAGCTGCCAGGTGTTGGGTTTCTTTTAAAGGAGGGGTTTGGAGGGTTTAAAGGTTTCACATTGTGTTTTTTCCCTTTTCCTTTTGTGTTTATCATTCAATTCTTTTACATTTAGGGTTTTCGTTTTTATTTTATGCTTTTCATTCAACTCGACGATAGCTACTACATATAGCAATGAAGGAACCATTACACAACATCGTCATGAATATATAGAGAGAAGTGACCTCTCTTTCTCCATGCTTGGTCGAACAACAAGTTTTCGCATATCTATTCAACGCTACTACATATAGTGCACGTTCATGCATATATACAATATAACATCTCTTAAGATCCCTAATTTCTAATTACCAAAATCACATTGCAAATCCCGATGGTATTCTCCGTATGTAGGTATGACATGCTCAAGAAAGAATCCAGCCAATTCCTCTTGAATTGCTCGTATGCGATCATTTGGTAGGAGTTCGTCCCGCTTCCGCCAAATCTAATTTAAAGAAGGGGGTCATATATATATGAATGAATGAAACTCAACACAATTGATGGTAATAAAACAAAGTTGTGAATATTGTTTACATACTTCAAGTTGTTGTGAAGATCTGCCCTGCTTATTGGTCGTGTGGCGAATGAACTCGCAAATGTAGTATCCACATAAATTATTCTCGGGTGCCTGCCACAAGCACTTTACGAGAATAGAGTTCAATCAAAATGATAATCAAGCATGATAATAGTATTAAAACTAGAATCAATGAGAGATGCGCGGAACTAGCTAGTACTACTTATTTGGGGTGTTGAAATCGCAGCTCCTTTTTCCATTCATCCCTAGCCTCCTTGGTAAACTTTTCCCAAACCATGCCCGGCAAAGAAAATGATTACTTGATATCAAAAAATGAACGAAAGTTGCTGATATAATGTGAAATGATTGAACTTACTTCTGGAGCATTTGACTCATGTCCACCCACTTGTTAGGCTCTTTACGTCTCGAGTCCAAGACAATTACTACTCCCGCGTCAAGAAGAATGACTAGCAGAATAAAAATAGAACCTGCGCACACATAACTCATCAATTACACTTAACCTCGAGTAAGCGAAAGAGAATGTGCACAAGACAGTAACACTCACTTGAAGTTGTAAGGAAATAGTATTTCCCTTCTGTTTTGTTGTCGAATTAACGCATTTAGCAAGTTTTTCGCCGTATCCTCGGCGTTGTGTTGTACCATATATTCATTTACAGTATTTGGGTTAGTGAACCAAATGTCATAGATTTGTCCTCTTTTGCATTCGAGGATCTTCAATCTGCATAATATAGTGAGGATAATTATACATGCAATGAACGAGCTGAGCTAGAGACTTAATTACAGAAATAATACTTACAGACAATAGCAACTGACGATAGTTTTGTTGAGGGCGTCTTGATTGTATAACTGAAATAACTCTTCAAATTCAATGTACAACGCCTCGACTCCATTGAAGTAGTGCTCATCTTTAATTCGCACATAGATACTGTCGCTCCATTCCTTGCAGTCTTTCATGTACCACTGATGCAATCTTCGCATTTGTGTTTGTAGATGCAGGAGTTGCTCAGGTTGTTGGAGATATGCCCTAGAGGCAATCATGTGATGATGATGTTTCCATGTGTATTCATGAGTCCTTTGTATTGTCCTTGAACATCATCAATGATATGTATCAATAAGTATGTGACTTGTTTGTGGAACTATGTATTGTATGATGATTGTTTTAATGGTCCCTAGTTGATAAGGTTATGCGGACACATATCCTTGACTAGTATACGACTCGGTTGATGACTATGTTTCACAAGTCATGTGCATGGAGATGCTAAACCGATAGTATGGGCTCGGGGATGGAGATCACCGAGCCGGACAGACCCACTTTGAGACGCAGCGAGATATAGTCATCTGTTAGTCTCAAGTGCAATGTCTATGCCACGTCCTAGACCTGAGGTCCTCGCATGTTCTCGGGATGAGGATCGACTCACTTAGGGTCTATCAAACGCTACTCCGTAACTGGTAGTTATAAAGGTAGCTTTCGGGTGAGTCGTGAGACATGCCGCGAGACATGGTTGACCAAGATGGAATTTGCCCCTCCTATTTGGAGAGATATTCTCTGGGCCCTCTTGAGTGATCAGATTCGAAAAGCATGGCCATGCGACTTGGGTTAAGTGTTAACCCAGTTCGGAAATATGTATCATGGTTTCGAGAAGAGAGGTCGAGCTAACACAAGGGTGACAAGTACTCGCCTTAAGCTCGACAACAAATATCGTGAGGCAAAAGGAATGTTGCATATGCCACATTGTTGAGGTTCATCAAATGACTTTAGGCCCATATGGGAGTTGGCACGTTCTGCTAGGAGCCGCTACCAACTATCAACTCTGGTCGTGTCCATGTGTACGTGAACCTATAGGGTCGCACATTTAAGGGGCTGCAGCCCATTCGGATTGGATCTGAATGGAAAATGGATGTGGACTCCTAGTGGGCTCAAGTGTTGAGCCCACCTCGGAGGTCTATATAAAGGGGAGTGGGCACACCACTTAGGGTTGATCGAATTGAACCCTGGTTAGCCACCGCCACTCCCCACGCCCATGCCGCGTGACCGGACCTAGCAGTCCGCCGCTCGACGCTGCTCCCCGTATGTGTGGATACCTTGGAGGCATCGCATCTACGGTGCTTGGACGAACCGTTCGAGGGAACCGCGAGGTGCCGTTCGCGGGAGATCACCGTTCTTAGCTGTTCACAGGAGATCGGCAACGCGAGGAGGAGACGGCCCAGGAGATCGGCTACACGCATCACCAACTCTACTTCCGCTGCGGTGACTGCGCGTCTAGTGGTAAACCCGATCCCGTGATCTATTTCCAGCAGCATGATCTTGGGTGCGCGGTAGAAAATTTTATTTGGCGCTAGCGTAGTGTACCGCGTGTTCCAACACAGGTCTGGCGAGAGGCTTCCCGTGCTCGTATCTAAAGGCTAACTCAGTCATGGGGAAATCTGCCTCCTCACCTAAGTATTCAACAAGAGTGCAACCAAGATCCGCTATCCCCGGATCATTAGCAATATCAGCAAACACCTTGAGCGGGGGGCACGATTGGTCTTTCTGTTCGCCGAGCTGGCGAATTGTTTTCCCAGTTCTTGCACCATTGCTACTTCCCGACCGCTTCACTTCACCAAATGTCTTTACAATACATCGGTCATAGTGTGATAGCGACGGAGGCGGTGATGCTCGCACAAGGTTATCCAGAGTGTGGTTTGCTTTTACCGGATCTATTTTCTCCTTTGGATCTTGACGTTTCGGTGCAAACTGACGTTTCACATCGGCAGCCACGACCTTGTCGAGTTCGTCATCACTTAGTTCGTATGCTAACTTGGGAGGAGCCTTCTTGATGCTTGTATTTGCTCTGGATTTCTTCCCAGATGTACTACTAGCCGTCGGAGTGACGGTCGTTCTCTTTCTCCGGGGCTGAGGCAGCAGAGTCTGCTGACGTGGCGGAGATGGCTGACGCAGCGGAGTCTGCTGAGGTGGTTCAGACGGCTGAGGCGGCGGAGAAGGCTGACGCGACGTCCAGTGTGGAAGCATGATGTGTTCCTTTCTCCATAGAATGGTAGTCCTTACGGCATCTCCCAGATGATTCTCTCCTTCACCTGTAGGGTAGTCAAGCTCCAGCTGCTCAAATCCATTGAAACTTCATCCACCCTGACAACAACATAGCCATCTGGAATTGGAGTGCAATGTAAAGTTCCATCAGGTCCACGAGGTATGGCATAGCCGACCGCCACCTTCGAGGTTATGTTCATGCATTTCGCATGTAGTTCACAATGTTCCCTCTCCATGATATCATCCACAGGGGTAGCGAGGAGCCATGATATCAGGCTGAACGAGCTCCGTGGAAGTCACGCTGCTTTTTCGCTGAGATGGTGGGGTAGCTCCGTGGGCAGTATCAAATGAAGGATTTTCGTGCCGCTGAGATGATGGGCCGGTAGCTCACTGGCTGGTAAGTTCCTCTATTTTCTTCTCTTGCAACGCTAATCTTTCTTCTATGTTCTACAGCCGGTCTGCTTCCTCTTTCTTCTTTCTCCCTCGGCTTCTATAAGTGGCACTGATGTCAGGAAACCCAATATTCCATGGAACAGAGCCTGTTGTGCCTCGTGTTCGTCCAGGGTGTTCGGGATTCCCGAGGGTGCATGACAACTCGTCCTTCTCTCTGTCGGGATGGAACCTCCCTTCCTGCACGTCCGTAGTTGCATCCTGAATCTTTTTGACGGGTGTGCAAGTTGAGCTTTCGTGTAAACACACTTCCCTGTTTCTGGGTCCAAAGTTCCCCCATGCCTGAAGAACCAAGTCCTTGCCCGTTCAGGCCAGTTCAATGTCGCTGGATGGATCCTTTTATCAAGTAGGTCGTTCTCAGCTTTGTCCCACGTAGGCCGGGCAACCTTGTAGCCACCTGATCCTGTAACATGGTGATACTTCTTCTTTGCAGCATTTTGCTTATTTATCTCCGACCTTTGCTTACCTTTCTCCGATGTCTTGTACGACGCCACAAATGCGGGCCAGTGATCTTTTATCTTCTCATATTGACCGGTGAATGGTGGAGTCTTCTCTTTCTGGACAAACTTTTCGTGCAATCTTTTCTTCCAGTTCTTGAATTGTTCGGCCATCTTCTTAAGAGCCCACGCCTACGAAATTGAATGACATACTTCAGCATGGTAACTTTCTTTTCAGATGGCAAGTTACAAATTTTTTGTGAGTTTATTTTTTTTCTTTTCAGATTTGTAACTTTAGTTGTAAAAAAGTCAGGGCTGGACGGTTTCGTACCACTCGTGTGGCACTTATCAATTGGGTATAAATATAGATATAGATACTCGTAAATAAAAAGATATAAATATAAATATAGAGGTATAGATATCTCCACAGCATGGAGTCAATCTAAGAAGTGTGCCGCCCCGTCCTCATCAAGACTGAAAAGTTTGGGATTAGTCCGCTCCGGTCCCGCACCCGCGTCGCTCCCACGGGCAACCGGGGCGGGCCAATCCTACCGCCGGCAGAGGACTCCTCCAACCCCCTCCCCCTCTTGCCACCGTCGGAACGCGCGGCCGGGCAAACCCAGGCCGGCGTCGGTGGCGGCGGGGCCCCTTTCCCTTCTTTGTGGGGGTGTGCTGGCGTGGGACGGCGGCTCCGATCGAGAACGTGAAGCTTTGCAAGGCGTCGCGGCGCAGCTGCGGCTGGGGCGTCCAGGCGGTGGTGCTCTGGTCCGTGTGGAGGTGCAGGTGGCTGCGCGCCAGGGTTGGAGGTGCGTGCCTGTGCGGGTGGTGGAGGTGTCCGCCAGGATTGGAGGAGCGGTGGCGGGTTGACGACGGTACGTTGGCGTGGGTCACCGTTTGGATGAGGAAGACATCCTAGACATTTCATTGAGAGCAATTTTTTTTCTAGGCAACTGACAAATAGGTGGCCCCTAATAAGTATTGAAAATACTACCTGCAAAAAATAAGTACTACGTGAAAATACAAATGTAACGACGTATCTTGCTCAATTTAGCCACGCGGATATGCAGTAGTGATCTAAATGATCTTATATTTCTTTACAAAGGGAGTAACAACTTTCGATTAGTCTAGCAGCAAGAAGCACATGTGAAATGTCGAGCAAACAAGCAAAACCGAGAGCTTTCATGCATCCAGATCGAAAGCTCCGCCTCTTCCCCGTCGATCGGGTAAAGCACGGGATGCCAAGCGTCACCGGAGTATGGTTTTCCCGGATGCCGGAATTTCGCTGACGCTGTGGAGCAAGGTACGTATCAGCAGGACCATTCCTTTACTACAGAACAGAGGAATTTTACTCTCTTTTCCAAGAGGAACTTTATTCTGGAATTGCATACAAGACAAGCAAAGGGATTAGAATAGTCCTTGCTTCTTTGCACGTCATCAGCAGAGGAATTTTGTTCACTTTTAAAAACGAGGAACTTCGTATATTCACCAGCCGTGGACGGAAATGGATTGCAGATTGGATAGTAATTTTATGAAAATGGAAAAGGACGCAGCTGGCATTTCTTTTATGGAACAGGGTATATATATTATTCCCTCCGTAAAGAAATATAAGAGCAACATACTCCCTTCGTCCGGAAATACTTGTCGGAGGAATGGATGTATCTATACGCATTTTAATACGCATTTTAATTCTAGATACATCCATTTTTATGCATTTTTTCGACAAGTATTTCCGGACAGAGAGAGTATTAAACATGGAAAACATGGAACAGAGAGATAACCACCAGTTCGATGGTTAGCCCACTATGGATCATATATAGATTTGACGCTTCTTGAATCTTATTGAAGTGGATTATTTTCGGCGTTTTCTTACAAGTAAAAGAAGCATGGAACGGCTACAAAGTTAAATCATTATAATTGTATGGAAATCTATCTTATATTACTTGTATCCTAGTAACTCGGGAATTTATTTTTTCATACAACCAATATGCATGCTAAAAGCTCACGTGCATACTTTGCTCTTCGTGGAAGCAAGCATCCTCCCCGTGATACTTGGGTTTTACTCCATTCCTACACACATGTATAAATTAATATGCATTCGTGCAACAACAAAACATCTCGCACCATTCACTTGGTTTTCTTGTCTATCCATATCCACCTGATTGAATGAGGCCAATAAGTTTTGAGGAAGTTGGAGGGGGCAATGCGATCCAAAAACAAAGGTGCGAGATGCAACTCCCTGCTTTCGTTTTCTTATATCTTCGTTTAAGTCACAACTTATGCCAGACATTCCTAAAGTACTCCATCCGTTTTATATTGAAAAATATCAACATCTATGATACCAAAAAATCAGTATGAAAATATATTTCGTGACGTGATTTAGTATTGTGATTGTTGATATTTTTCCTACAAACCTAGTCAAACTTTAGAAAGATTGACTTGAAAAAACTAATGTGTGAAGAAGAATGAAATGGCGGAAGTATGTAGAGTACATGGACTTTTTTTTGCGGGGAAGAGTACGTTGACTAACTCTGTAAGCACGCGAAACTAGTAATTTGGATCCTCAAAAGGAAAAAGGAAATTAGTAATTTGTGTTAGCTTAACAGAAATATTAACAATTCATATACTGAATAAATAAACTAACTTCATAATAAGTTTCTGGAAATTGATTTGATATTGTAGATGATGATATTTTTCTGAGTTATGGGACAAAACAAAGAGGATCACTTTTTTTATGAAGGAGAAATTACTATATCTGCCTGCAATATGGTTGGATCCCAGTCACCTTTTACATCTTTTTGACCAACATCCAACCATCATGATACAAATATTACTCCGTATAAACCCTAGAGATAGACTAAATAGTAGTTACATGTTGCTAAATTTACACTATGTCAATGATACGATTTATTATAAATATATGTAGTTTTGGGTGTGTTTGAGGTCTGCAAAAATCTCAAATAAATGAGAATTATATTATTTTTTAATATAAAGTTATGTAGGATATTTTTTTTAAGAAAAACTAGCACATATTAATACACATGCAAAGAATAAAGTATTCGTCGATCTAGTGAGTGACGATTTTGTTTTCCTTTGGGTTTTGCAATCGGCAGTTTGCAGGCCATCCAAGTTCTCTGGAACGAATGGGAGATCCATTGTCTCATACTTGCGAGCTTTTCCCTACAAGTATTCCTCTTCTTTGCATCAGGCATGCGGAGGCATAGCGTGTCCCGCATACTCAATTCCCTTATATGGTTGGCCTACTTATCAGCCGACTCTATGGCCATTTTCGTTCTTGGACATCTCGCGGTCCATGCAAGTGGCTCACACCATCTTCTTATCTTCTGGGCGCCGTTCCTGCTCCTCCACATGGGAGGGCAGGACACTATCACTGCCTTCTCCATGCAAGACAACAACCTCTGGCAGCGCCACCTTCTAGGATTGGTCACCCAAGCATCGGTGGCCGGCTATGTCATCTCGATATCGTCTTGGCAAGATAGCCGACTCCTGGCCGCCACAGTGCTCATGTTCTTGTCTGGGGTTTTTAAGTACATCGGGCGTATCTTTTGTCTTTACACATCTAGTCCAAAGCTCCTCGAGGATTTTACCGTGGCTAATTTGGATAAATATGTACATGATATGTACTATATACCAGGCATTGTTCAAAAGGAATCATTTGAGGATATACTAAGGCGGAGAGTACATTATATGATGCGCAGCGACATCAACTCGAAGCTAATGCCCCCTACCAGTTCATCACATATATTGTTGGATACTCCACTCAATGATAGGGCTACTATTGAGTGCGCGACTATCATGCCAGACTTGCTCAATATGCTCAAGTATAGCGCAGACCGCTCCAATGCCTACATTTATGTTGGTATAATGCTTGTTCGTTCATATGAACGTGTCTACACCAAGGCTGTGCTTCATTTTGCGTGGATTAACTGTTTCAGCATAACAGTATCACAATATTTTGAGCACAAAAAACTACGCATAGCATTTCTTCACATTATGGCATTGCTCTTGCTCTTCCCAGTTATCTCGGCCTTGATAACATTGGAACTCTTCATGGTTGCCGAAAAGGCCCAACTCTACAGCCATACCGATGTCACGATCTCCTACATATTACTCCTAGGGGCCATAATCCTTGAGGTGGCATCTCTCCTGATGTCCCTTCTTTCCTACTTCGCATCAAGTGAAGCACCAACATCTTTTCCACTTGCCCCTATAGCCTTGTGTGTAGCCAACTATGTTCATCCCGCAGGCCGACATAGAAAACACTGGTCCAAAATGCTTGGACAGTATAACATGTTCGAATACCACACATGGAGCGAGCTTCCACAGGCATCATGTCAGTTGTATCACGGTGGATTAAAATGACATTTTCAGTAATTCCCAACAGTAAATATCTCAAGGAGTTTTCAAGAATCCCCATAAGTAAAGATCTTGAGGAGTTTGTTCTGGACAAATTGTTAGAGTTGGAACAGGGGAGCAAGCAGGCTGGAACTTTGCTAGCTTTCGTGGACAGCTAGCGCTTGATAGGTGGACCGCTATGCGCACGACCATCGATAGCACAGACCTGCAAACAAGTGTGCTGATCTGGCACATTGCAACGGAGATATGCTACTTGACTGAAGAAAACAACAATGGTCTTCGCGATCCACCTAAGAAGACAAGGGTGAGCAGAGATCTATCAAACTATATCATGTACCTTGTCTTCACGTGTGGTGTGATGCCTACAGGAAGCTCCAAACTCGTACCTTTGCTCGCCCATAAGGAAATCAGGGAAGCTATTGGACCATATGCTGATGTGGCCACTAGGGATGGAGCTATTAGGACGGTGCTTCGAGCTAATATCATAAGAAAGCAACAATCAGCCTATACAGACGATATGGGCGGCAGCAGCAGCCAACCGGCAACTCAGATGCAACTTCTTAAAAACAATATAAAGGCTATTCGTTCTCCAGTGGTGCCTCGTGCATGTAGAGTGGCCGACGAGCTGAATACCATGCCTAGAGATGGCCGCTGGGGCCTCATTGGAGATGTATGGCTGGAGATGTTTTTCTACATCGCGCCTCGCTGTGGGGGTGATTTCCATGCTCATCACCTCAGTACCGGCGGGGAGTTCGTGACGCATGTCCTCCAACTCATGCGTTTACTAGGCCCTTTTCTACCACCGCCAGATGCTTAGCTACCACTACCGCCAGCATGATCACCAAGATGTCGACCTCCAAGGCAGCATCGTCTGCACCAGCTTCACCGACAAGCGACAACTAAATAAACAGTGTGCATTGTATCTTTAATATTTTTATAAATAGCAAGTGTGTTCCGTTTTCCAAATAAGCTAGTGCACAAGCTCACGACATGTGTGAGACGTGCACATGTACAAATGATTTGTATTGTGTCTTGCTAGCTAATGCCAGCTCCAAGTGCCATGGTTTGTGTGGTCATGGGATCCACGCGCACTAGAAGCGGTCCTTCACCGTTTTTCATTCGGAAAAAAAAATCAGAGTGTTTTCCCTCCCCCAGATTGTGTATTTCAGTGTGCATAGTTAACATATATTTGAACTTTGCAGTATTCTTTTTCATGCATGTTATAATTCACCTTATATTATACCATGGATCCACTTGCATCGATATAGTCACGTCTTTGAGGATTGGAGTGTTCTTTTTCCGATGGCGGTGATGGCAGCAACATGTGGATCAAGAATACGGTTTTCCTGATTCTTGGTCCACCTCGTGAGATGTATAGAGGAGGGCGAGGGATTCTTGGTCCACCTCGTCATTTGGATTCGCTCTTTGATAAGATGCCCCACGGGTTGCTGTGGGGATTGGTTGCAATATATTTGGATGATATCATTTTTCATGCATGTTAAGAGTGATATAATTAGTGTGATTGATGAGGTGGCATTTGTGGTGAGTTAGGATGTGTGCATGTCTGGGCTGAGGCTTAGAGTTGAACTACGGGCCTGTTTGGTTGAAGACTTGATTTGCCACGCCTAAGCTAGCCACACGCCCACACCTGTGGCTCGCCACAAAAACTGTGGCGCTCAAAACAGACGCCGCACCTTAGGCACAAATTTCTACTGCGGATGCTCCTATGGGCTGTGGCGAGCCAAACATTACTACAGAAGCAAACACATGCCAAGGGAGCTGTGGCACGCCACACTATGGCATGGCAAGCCAAGGTGGCAACCAAACGGCCCCTACATGTTGCAACGTAGTGTTTTGTATCAAAAAAAGAAGAAAAAAACGGCCCTTGAAAGGAGAGAGGGAGAGGCAGGACCAAGAGCGCGGCCCGGCCCGGCCAGCTGCAGTGCAGTGGATGGCAGCGTTCCATGCCAGACGAAGAAAATTCGATTTTATGGCTTACAGCACAGTCCTCTCTCTTCCCCATCGACCCCGATGAATTTCGCTGATGCCATCGATCGGGAGTGCAGGACCATTCCGTTACTGATGAACGGAGGGGTCTTATTCTCTTTTTCTACAGAAGATACTTTATAACTGGAATTCCAAGAGAAGCAAAGCGATTAGAATATGGTTCTTGCCTTCTTAAACGAGGAGGAATTTTGTTCCCTTCTCTAAAGAGGAAGTTCATATTATGTAGCTAGTCATGGACGAAGATGGATTGCGGGTTGGATAATAATTGGTTTTAGAGAAACCTTATGAAAACGAGAAAATGGACGTAGCAGGCATTTTTTATGGATCTGGGTGCATATACTCATAGTATATATGGGAGTATCCTTAATTCAATTCACTGCGCCACCACAAGGATAAAAACCATGTCCATCGGGTTCCGAAGTCGACGGAGCTTTGTGTAGATTACTGTCGTCTCTTTGGGATGGTGAGGTTAGGGTTTCTCATCATGTATGCGTGATAACAAAATTTGGTGTTAGGTGATTCTCGATTCAAAGGTTCAATGACGACGACTACGACTCTGTTGCTCTGGTCCTTGGAATTACGTGCACACGGAGAGTTCCCGGCTGTCGTCGACAAAGTTAAGCCGGCTCCGATAGAGGAGCGGAGACAACGACGCATCGGCGGCTCATTTTGGCTGCGCAGGAGATGCAAGGTCCCCAATGTACCTTTTTTAAACGTGGTCCATTAGGGCCCGATTCAATAATAAAAAAAGGTATAAGAGAGTTGTCCAATTAATTTATGGAAACCTGGACGAAAACCGTTACAACACGCCCACAAGAAAGGGTACTCTGCCCAAATTGTTTGCCCATAAGACTCATACACACCGTCGACTTCATGCACGGGGACGACCCAGGCAGTCGACGACGGCTAGGTAATTTTTATTATGTTTAGGGCGACTTGTACTTTTTATGAACCTTTATAATAGATATGAGTCCTTATTCAAGAAAAAAATCAAAACCATGTGTTGCATTAAAATAGATTATTCATGATGTTCCTCAAATAATAATAAAAACATGTAAACATACTAATTTTTTTAACGAAGGCTCACGATGAGTCTGGCTTTGAATTAACAAAGCCATCAACCGGCCAGGATTACAAACTCTGGATTACAACCTCGAATTAAACCAAATAGAAATAAGAGAAAAAAAATGGCAAGATACAATGGTGCCGGAAGAAGCTCACATGCCAGACATACAACAAACTAAAAAAAGATCGACATGAAGCACCTAGCTTGAAGATGACGAGGCCTCTTGAACGCGCGAAGCCTAGGAGAAGGGAGATGCCGGCGAAGGAGACGAAGATCAGATGACCGAAAGGACAACCGTTGCCACAACACCTGGGACCCTGATGAAAACACCACCATCCAGGTCCATCGTCGAAGAAGGCCCCTGCCTCCTCGCCTGGCTCGAAAGGCGCCGCACCGTTGACGAATGGAGACGTTCACCCTAGAACCTGGATGAGTGGCACCGATGGCATCCACATTATTGGGACCAGGCAGACCTGTCCTGCCGTCGACTTCTCACCTAGAGCAGAACATCACCGAAACCCAAGGGCCCGGGTATGCAAGAGGAGAACGACGCATCGGCGGCTCATTCTGGCTGCGCAGGGGTTGCAAGGTCCCCAATATACTTTTTTTTAAATGTGGTCCATTATGGCCCGATTCAATAAAAAAGGTACAAGAGAGTTGTCCCATTGATTTACGGAAATCCGGACGAAAACCGTTACAACACGCCCACAAGAAAGGGTACTCTGGCCAAACTGCCTGCCTATAAGACTCACACACACCGTCGACTTCATGCACAGGGATGACTCAGACAGTCGACGATGGTCAGGTAATTTTTATTACGTTTAGGGTGACTTGTCCTTTTTATGAACCTTTATAATAGATATTAGTCCCTTTCCAAGAAAAAAAGAGATCAAAACCATGTGTTGCATTAAAATAGATTGTTCGTGATGTTCCTTAAATAATAATAAAAACATGTAACATACTAATTAGATTGTTATAATCGTATGGAATTAAATTTATCTTGTATTTCCCATGTCTTAATAACTTGGGAATCTTATTTTCTTCTTACAACCAATGTCTGTGCTAAAGCTCACATGCACACTTGCTCTTCATGTAAGCAAGCATCACCCCCCAAGACTTGGGATCTACTCTACTCGTACATGCGTGTATAAATTAATACGCATTCGTGCAGCAAGCAGTACAACATCTCGCACCATCCTTTTTTTTTTTTGAAATATCTCGCACCATCCATTTGGTTTGCTTGTCTATCCATATCTACGACCCCTGTTCCGAAATAATGAGGCCACTAAGAGATATTGCTGCAGAAGTTGGAGGGGGCAATCCGACCCAAAAACAAAGGTAACTCCTTGCTTTCATTTTCATACATATTCTCTTGTACTCCCTCTGTAAAATAATATAGGACCTTTTAGATAGGTCTTATATTACTTTACAAAGGGCAAGAGTATATATTATATGGACTAACTCTCAATGCACACCAGACTAGTAATTTTGAACCTCAAAAGGAAAACGGAAACTAGTAATTTGTGTTCGTCCATGCCCGTAGATTAAGTGCAGGCCCATGCAATGCATCCCTTATTTTCCATAGCTTTCTTCCTCAGCTATACGCTTACACGGTTTCTATAGATCGAGTTGCTCTCTTTCTCCTGTACATACATAAGTAGATCCTCTAAGTTTTGTATGGATAGAACTTAGATCTAATTTTTATAGAACAATGGTACACCTACGGATCAAATCGTACATAATTAGTTTACGGGCTTGTGTGGTAGTTTTTGGTTGGATGCAAATCAAGAGCAGGGCCCACAGTTGAATTCAGGGGGCAGAACTAGTCCTGGCCATCTCCGACCCGACCATGTCGGCCCACCCAGGCCCGGCCCTAAAATCCAAGGCCTAGGCCCGATGGGCTTGCACGTGGGCCGGGCTTAGGCCTGTGTTTTAAGCCCACCAGTAGGGCCTGGACGGGCTTGGGCTTGACATATTGGCATTTTAAGGAAGAGGCCCGGCCATGGCCCTAAGCCCTAAGGGCTTTTCAGGGCTTTTTACCAGATGGGTCGGGTTTGGGCTTGAAAAATAGGCCCGATGGTAGGGCCTGAGAGGGCCTAGGCCTCAGTTTTTTGCCGTGGGCTTTTTTAGGCCCGGCCCGGCCCATGGCCAGGTATAGGCAGAAGAGATTGGATAGGGGAGGGGTCCGTAAATCGTTTCGGTAAGTAGCCTGTAAGATTTTTGGGAAGAAAAAAGTAGTAGATTTCAAACCGAATCTAGAAAAAAAAACTATATTTCAAATATGGTTTAATCTCAGTCACCTTTTAAATCCTTTTGATCAACGTCCAACCACCACCATACCTATCTTACTCCGTACATGACCTACAAATATACTAAATTGTGGTTGCATGTTGATAAAATTACGCTCTGTCAATGCTGCAATTTTATTTTAAATGATGTGTAGTTTTACACTACTAGGGAAAAGTCTATACACAAAATCTTACCAGTAGCGTTGTACAAAATCAAGCGTTACTGCTACTTAGTAGCAGCGCGCGTAAATAAACCGTGCTACTGCTATGACTTTAGCAGTAGCGCGTACTAGCGAAAAGCGCTACTGCTATGTTTGAATTGGGCGCACATGGCTAGCCCAACCTAGTAGTAGTGCGTATACTGACCCAGCGCTACTGCTACTCTCCTTAGCTGTAGCGCGCTTACGTGTAAGGCGCTGCTGCTAACGGAAATAAAATAAAGTGAAAAACAAGTAGAAACGTAAATGAAAAATGAAAGAAATAGAAAAAGAAGAAAGGGAAAAAATAAAATGTAAAGAAAAATAAAAGGAAAAAAGAGAAAAAAGGAGAAAAGAATAGCAGTAGCGCGTTTCCGGAAACGCGCTACCGTTACGTTTCACT
>NC_041392.1:3767036-3775622 GCF_002162155.2 Triticum dicoccoides
TAGATGTTAATTAGATGTTTTTCAGTTAGGGCACTAGAGTTTTGCTAGGTTAATTAGGTTAGTAGTGCTGCTAGTAGTAGTGGTACAGTAGGTTAATTAGGTGATGTTAAATGAATAACCTAAATGAATGAAATTAGTAGTTAACTGAATTTTTTTTCCTTTCATCATTATAGAGCACTAAAGTTAACTGAATTTTGTTCTATTAGTAGTTAAATGAATTTTCTTCTACACTTTGTTTTTGAATTAGCTTGTGAAATTTGGACATGTGGTTGCTCGTGTATATTTGAACACTGTTTTCAGGGAATGATGCTTAGTGGCCTATGTTTTGCCGGAATGTTGATTCATTTCTTTTCCGGCAAATTTCAGGTTCTCGATTTGTCCACTTTTTAGCAAAGGTCATGCCGAAATTTTCCGTGAATTTCGGCATGACTTGTGCTACAAACTAGGACATATCGGGTGCCCGTGATTTCCCGCACCAGGAAGGAGTCAACATTCCTGCAAAACAATAGGCCTTTTTTATGTCATTATTCATTTTATTAGGTTTAGAATTAATTGACTAGATTTAATCATAGGAAACATGGCTAGCAACGATGAAGGACAGGGTTCTGGTGATTGCGACGACGCCTACCGGGCGGCAGACGAATTTTTTAGCCTTACCGACGATCAAACGATGTTATTGCTGGGCCCACCGGTGGCATCGACGACTGAGACCGACATGCAGACCGGTGCTGAGACTGAGACCGGCGCTGAGACTGAGACCGGCATCGAGACCGGCGCTGAGACTGAGACCGGCGCTGCCTCGGGGAGAGGAGCCGGTGTAGAACCGAAAGCAAAGAGGCAACGGGTTCCTAACAAACTCAGGACTACTAGAGTGGTGGTCACGAAGGTGGACGACGGCAATTTTGAGCCAACGGCGCCCGAGGAAGTGCGTCGATGCTACGACAATCAAATAGGATACATCGTACGGACAACCGCCACCATCTACGTGGTTAACGTTCCGCGGCAAATGTCGTACGTCGACAGCTTCCCCGCGGATAAGTTCTTCCTCCGATTCGATTACATATTCGACATGTTTCACGTGAAGAAGCTGGATTTTACGTTTATCCGCCTTTATGCCTTGGACATGAACTACATCATCGGGGTTGAGCAGATATCTCATATCTGTGTCGCTGACCCGTACTACATGCACGAGGGCTTCTTGGGAGTCTGCGCAAATCACCGTGAATACGCGAGGGATTACATCGTTAGTTTCATGCTCGCCAATAAGGACAAGGGGGCGATTCTCGTGCCTTATCATCCCGTGTAAGTCATCCGCGCTGCTATCCTTCCTTCGATTTTAATCACTCATTTGCACGGTGGAGGCTAATTAATTTGAGGACTTATTTTGCGCAGCGGCGGGCGCGTCGTCCTCATCATCCTCTACCCCCGATTCTCCCACGCTCTTTACTTGGACTCGTCGAAGAACATTCACAAAAAGGATTACACCAACATCAAGGATGTTCTCGACAGTGCTATGTATTACTACCAATCAATGGGTGGAGAGGTCAGGGACAAGAAGATGAGGGGCGGCAGGGTCGCCTTCGGCCATAAGACCGACTTCTGCTGCATCCAGCAACCGAACGATTCTCTTAATGATGGATTCTATGTCCTACACCACATGCTGGAGTACAGACGGGATCACCAGAACCTTCGCATGGCACCTTCTTCCGGCGATGCCCATATTTTGCAATGGGCAAAGGACATAGGAGATATCGAGGATCATCGACTTCGAGCTGAGTTCTATAACATCCAGCGCGAACCCAAATCATCATGAAGGAGGTCGTCGAAAAAACAGGGATGTTCTATGGAGAAGGACAAATGTCGCGGGAAGACGTCCGAACATGGATAGCCTCTCAGCGTCTCGACCTGAAGCCTTTCACTAGGCTCGGGGACTATCTCCCTGACTTGGATGGATGGAACGACATGTTGGAGTGATTGTCGATATATGACAATGTGTCCGTTTAGTCCATACTTTCTGTATGACAAAACTTTGAGTTATGCACAGTGAAACTTTATTTGTGATGTAATTAAACCGTCCTCCTCCTCGACTAGCAAAAATTACTCTAGTTAGGGCATTTTGGGGTACGATGAACTTTGTTATTTATGCTTATGATATGTTGTTTCTATTTTTGCCAAGTCTGTCTCTTTCTGTTGCTCAACTATATATGTTGCATATCATCGACTCATGTGATGATGCAGGTGCATAGATCATAGATGGCGAAAAAGTGCTACGCCAGGAGTATATATACGACAAGTGGCCGGAGTGTCTGGCCCAAGTGTACCGGTTTTCGGTTTCCGAGCGACATGCAGTAGTTAGTTTAGAGGTTCACGCTAATGCGAGAGAGGGATACGAACTCATGTTCTCAAAGTGATAGCTCTTCTCGCGTATATCATTGTTTAGATGGATGACGATGTATTTGCATATCATTCGAGACTTGTATCGCTATTTTCGAGATGATGACGAGAGACCACTTTGTGTTGGATGATGATTATGATGATGACATGATTTGATGAGACTAATTGTATGTATATGCTATGATTACATTTGTATGTGTATGATATGCTAAAGATTATTGTATAAAGCCTATTCAAATACAAAACAAATACAAAACAAATATGCAGGAAAAAAACTAATAAATAAACTAGTAGTAGCGAGGGGGGAAATTTAGCAGTAGCGCCGCATTATCAGTAGCGCGTCCAAGCAAACAGCGTTGCAGATAATATCAGTAGCGCCCTTTCCCAAAGAGCACTACAGCTATTCATGTATAGCAGTAGTGTGGGACAACAGGCGCTACTGCTATACGTTAGCTGTAACGCGTTATTAGTAGCGCCGGTGCCCGCGCTACTGAGAGGCCCAAAACCCTCGCTACTGCTAGGCTTTTTCCTAGTAGTGTTAGATGCAAAAATCTCAAGCAATCGAGGATTACGATTTTTTTGTTATAAAAACTATTATGTTGGATATACAAAAAGGAAGAAATCATCAAAATGCATGTTAGTAGGGCATGTTAGTAGGCAATGCAAACAATACAATATTCAATGATCTAGTGAGTGACGATTCTTTTGTTTTGGGTTTGGCCATTGGCAGCTTGCAAGCAGTCCAAAGGCTCTGGAACGAATGGGAGATTCATTCTCTCATACTTGCAAGCTTTGGGCTACAAGTATTCCTCTTCTTCGCAGCAGGCATGCGGAGGCACAACGTGTCCCGCGTACTAAACTCGCTTATATGGCTGGCCTACTTGTCGGTGGACTCTGTGGCTATTTTTGTTCTCGGACATCTTGCGGTCCATGCAAGCGGCTCACACCAGCTTCTTACCTTCTGGGCGTCGTTTCTTCTCCTCCACCTGGGAGGGCCGGAAACTATCACTGCCTTCTCCATGCAGGACAACGAGCTCTCGCAACGGGCAAATTTGACTATTTTGACATGTGGACGAAATCAATTCACAAAATGAACTGCCCGTGAAACTATTTCACAGCACTGACCCTTTTGTGTAGCGCCCGCCATGCAGGCGCCACACCCTACGGTGCAACGCCCAGCTCGGGGGCGTTGCACGCCAGTCCACCGTGGCAGCCCTTGGGCCCGCACCCAGCAGTGCAGCGCCTCAGAGCTAGGCGCCACACATGTAATGTGCAGCGCCTAGCGTTCGGGCGCTGCACTGTGACTTATCCAGCGGCTGGGCCCCCCTCCCCCACTCCCCCCACCCCACACACCCCAACCCGAGCTTTGCCCCCTCTCCCACTCTCTCCCCCTCTCAAATCCTCTCCCAAAACTTGCAAATTTGAAGAATTTGTCCGTGGATTTGGAAGTCATACCCTCCCTCAAGGTAATCTTCTCCGATCCCTTGTTTTGATCCAAGTAATGCTAGTTTGGGAAACCCTAGTTTTGTTTGGATCTAGAGATTTGCATGGAGATGTGAGATCTTTGTTTGCCAATTTCCTATGATTAGGCTTTGTTAGTATGTTAGGGTTATTCTTATGGGTGTTCTTATGTTGGTGCTAGGGTTATGGTTAGGGTTATTATTAGGGTTATGGTTAGGGTTAGGGTTATGGTTAGGGTTAGGGTTAGGGTTAGGGTTGTTGTTTGATATATATATATATATATATTAGGGTTTGTATTCCGTGTTAATCCTTAAATTAGTACTCATGGAAGCAATGTTACGATGTGTTGTTTGAATGCTTATAGGGATGGGAAGAACATGTGTGTTTGTTCATCATGGGGACAAAGACGCCTTCTTGAAAGGCAATATTGAACCGGATCCGGATGAGCTAGATATGTTGTTTGATAGTAGTCCTAGCTATGCGGAGCTCTTGCAACAAGTGAGGAAAGATTTGAATTGGATGGACCCTAGTGATATCGTTGAGTTGGAGGGAAGGCATAATGTAGGTTTTGGAATGCACATCCGTTGGAAGACAATGCGTATCAACTCGGAGCAACGTTGGGTTGCATACAAGGAAACGGTGGCCGATTCACTTGACAAGGCTCTTGAGTTATTTGCAACGAAGAAGGTTGATTCAAATTTGCATTTGGACTTGAACCGGAAACCCTCCCCTTTGGTTGCTAGTAGCCCCCCACCCTTGAAGCGAGATGAAATTGTTGAACCTCTTTTGACCCAAGAAGTGAGGCCAACATTGAGC
This sequence comes from Triticum dicoccoides, assembly GCF_002162155.2. NCBI lineage: Eukaryota > Viridiplantae > Streptophyta > Magnoliopsida > Poales > Poaceae > Triticum > Triticum dicoccoides. The sequence goes on from NC_041392.1 coordinate 3,771,708, forward strand.
CCGTTTACAAACAACCAAGATGAAGCTTTGCAAGAGGACAATGATGAGTATGCAGACGATGACAATGAAGTTGATCTCCATGACAACAATGTGGGTGATCTTGACAAATATCATTTGCAAGAGACAATGGACCATTCCATCCCTTTTTCCCGTGCATATGCATCGGATTCGGATGATGAAGGTCCCGATGAACAAGTTGATGAGGAGGGGTTCACGGTGAAGGAGGCCGAAGCTTTCGAGAAGGTATTCGGTCGGGATCACAAGACACCATTGTTCAAGGATGTTAGTCTCGCGGATGAAGCCGTTGTGGATGGTGGCAAATCTATATCTCTTGGGGTTAGGCCAAGCTCTCACCGTGATTTGGGAGACAACAAGAACCGGATTGGTAAAGGGTGTAAGTTCGAAACCTTCTTGGAATTGAAGATGTGGCTCGACAACTACTCGGTTACGCATTATCGTCCACACAAGGTGGTGCATTCGGACGTCAATGTGCGCTACACGGTTGCATGTGCATGTGAAGATGAAATATGTCCGTGGATTGTGCGTGCAAGACCATGGAAAGGAGGTCCCGCTTGGCACGTAGTGAGTTGTGTGCCAACTCACATGTGCCGAGGCAAAAGGGTGGATGGCAAGATTGTGTCCCAAGACCACAGACAACTCACGTCTGAGTTCATCGCTTACAGGCTCTCCAACTCAATATCCACACTTCCAACAATGAGCGTCCAACATGTCACTGACCTTATGAAAGCCATCTTTCATTACAAGGTGAAGTACGGCAAGGCATGGAAGGAGAAGCAAGCCGCATTTAAGATGTTGTATGGTACTTGGGAGGAAGCATACAACCGAATCCCTAGGTTGTTGTTAGCCATGGCCGCCACAAACCCGGGCATGGTTCATGTTGTCGAGCCTCATGGGCACCAAACAACGGTTTATGAAGGAAAGAAAGTCCGAGTATTTGGCCGTGCATTTTGGGCGTTCGAGCAATGCGTGAGGGCTTTCGAACACTGTAGGCTGGTCATCTCCATTGATGGCACGTTCTTGACCGGACAATACAAGGGCACCTTGTTGGTTGCGATAGCAAGTGATGCCAATAACCGGGTGTTGCCATTGGCATTTGCTTTGGTTGAGGCGGAGAACAATGACAACTGGGAGTGGTTTATGCGTCTTTTGAGGACGAAGGTGTTACCCGCTCAAAGGAAAATTTGTGTCATATCGGATCGGCATGCAGGAATTCTTAACGCAGTGGAGATTGACATTCCCGGGCATGCTCCATTGCACCATCGATGGTGCATGAGGCACTTTTGTTCGAACTTCTATAGGGCATGTGGCCTTAAGGAGTTGGCCGATGATCTTCAAGATTGTTGTCTTGCTTTCTCCGAGAAGCGGTTCGCCACTTTGTTGAACAAATTGCTCGCACACAAAAAACTTGATCACGGGGGTCAAGACTTTATGAATAGGCACATTCCCCACCGAAACAAGTGGGCACGTGCTTTTGATGAAGATGGCCGAAGATACGGTCAAATGACAAGCAATATGGCCGAATGCTTCAATAGGGTGCTCAAAGGTGCACGTGGATTACCCGTGACGGCAATAGTTCAATACACATTTGACAAGATGAATGCGTACTTTCTAAAGTACTCAATGGAAACTGATGCACAGATAGCGGGTGAGAACCCGCGCAAGTACAAGTACAAGTTCCCACCCAAGGTTGATGAATGGTTAGAATTTCAATCACGAAAGGTGGACTCAGAAGAAGCTATATTATATGACAACGAAGAGTGGAAGTATGAAGTGAAAGAGCCAGGAGGAACCACAAACGATGGCCGGCAACATGGAGGTCGGGCTTTCAAGGTGTCGTTAACACAATGTGATTGCTCTTGCGGGAGGCCATTGTTGCTTCATCTCCCATGCTCACATTTGTATACCGCCGGTCGCATTAGAAATGTGGACATCAATCACCCACGCACCATGAGGGAGTTGGAGTTCTCAATCATGACGGTCAAGAAAACATGGGCTCCCCGCTTTCACCCATACTTTGACCAATCACAATGGCCGGAGTACCATGGAGTTCAACTATGGCCGGATCCGGAGTTGAAGGTTGTTAAACGTGGTAGACGTAAAACAAAGCGTTTTAGAGGCGACATGGACGGATGGGGCCATGGTGGCCGCCGCGAAGCGGGAAACGATCAATTCCAAGAGCCTCGTGAGAACTCCCGTTGTGGGGAATGCAAAGGTCATGGCCACAACAAAAGAAAATGTACGAAACCAAGGAAAAGGTCCAAGAAAAATGATGCAAGCACTAGCCAACAAGGAGCTACACAAGGGAGCCAACCAAGTGGTAGCCAACAAGTGCCAAGCCAACCAAGAGGTAGCCAACAAGTGCGAAGGCAACAACGTGGTAGCCAACAAGTGCTAAGGCAACCAAGTGGGAGCCAACCTAGTGGTAGCCAACAAGTGCCAAGGCAACCAAGTGGGAGCCAACCTAGTGGTAGCCAACAAGTGCCAAGGCAACCAAGTGGGAGCCAACCTAGTGGTAGCCAACAAGTGCCTAGCCAACCAAGTGGTAGCCAACAAGTGCCAAGCCAACCAAGTGTTAGTCAAAGAGGATCTAGGCAACAAAGAGGTCGGCAACTAGGACTTACAAGAGGCCGTGGTGGTGGTAGTCTAGGCCGTGGTGGTGGTAGAGCTCGTGGTGGTGGTGTTGGCCGTGGTGATGGTCTTGGCCTTGGTGATGGACTTGGTCGTGGTGATGGACAAGGGCAAGGTCGTTATAGAGGAATGTTTGGATACCTCGATGGACCATTTCCGTATGTTGCTCACTAACTATAATGTTTCAAATGTTCTTGTTTTCCATATGTTATTTTTTTCATATGTTCCATTTGTTTGTATTGTCTTTACTAACCATTATGTTTCACTCATTGTAGGTATGGCGGCTTCCCAACCCAACAAACCAACAATGAAGGAGGATGGCGAAGATGAGATGGCGGGATGGTGGGAGAAGGCTGCGAAGAAGCTTAGAGAGGAGGATGCAGCCAAGCTAAAGAAGAAAAAGGAAGAGGAGCTTGAGGAGAAGAGGAAGGAAGAAGAGAGAGCGTCAAATGCGATGCGCGCTAGGGAGCAAGCATTGGTGAGGAAATGTGAGGAGGCACAGAAGAAGCGTCAAAAGGATTTTGAAGAAGGAACCATGAAGCTTTGGGCAATTGCAGCTGAAAAAAAAGAGAGGGAGGAAAAGATATTCATGGAGAGGGTGGTTAAGGAGGCCCACCTCATAAGGAAAAGGGAGGAGGAAGAGGAAGAAGAGAAGAAGAAGAAGGGAAAGGGGCCTTGCTCTACGCAATAGAGCTATGTCATCTTCAACTTGCTTGTGAACGATAATCGTGTTATCCTCTAAACTATGCTCTTCGATTTGGTTGTGAACTACTATGTGTCATGAACTACTATCTCTCCTCTTCGATTTGGTTGTGATCTACTATGTGTCATGAAGTACTATGTATTATGAATTAGTATGTGTCGTAAAGTACTATGTGTCGTGAAGTACTATGTGTCGTGAACTACTATGTGTCGTGAACTACTATGTGTCGTGAAGTACTATGTGTCGTGAACTACTATGTGTCACGGTTCTTTGCTTGCTATGTGTCGTGAGCTACTATCTCTCCTCATCGGAATATGTGTGCGTGTGCCAAAAAATTTGCTAAGTACAGGTGCAACACCTAGCTACTGGGCGTTGCACTGCACAGTGTGGCGCCTCGGTGCTAGGCGCTGCATGGGCTGTAGCTTGCAAACAGAGTGTTTGCTCTCTGTTTGGCTCAGTCCATGTGTGCAACACCTCAGCTCTAGGCGTCACACTGTATAGTGCAGCGCCTAGAGCTGAGGCGTTGCACACATGGACTGAGCTAAACAGAGAGCAAACTTTCT
>NC_041392.1:3775788-3781265 GCF_002162155.2 Triticum dicoccoides
AGCTAGGCGTTGCACTGTAGAGTGTGGCGCCTCGGTGCTAGGCGCTGCATGGGCTGTAGCTTGCAAACAGAATCATTATCAGGTAGAGATGAGGAAGGGAGAGGGGGACTTGGTGCACCCAGAGGGTGATTGTCATGGTTCAGAGTTCAATGTGGTTGAGCAGGGAGTTGAGGTCACCCTCGAGGATCCAGACCAGTTCAAACATGTCGAGACTGCCAATGTGAATGATCAAGATGAGGGCTTTAATGGTGAAGCTAATGAAGATCAAGTTCAACATTATTAAGACAACAAGTGCAACATAGAGGACCAAGTTCAACATTGCTAAGACGTCAACTCCAAGTTCAACATAACTAAGACATACAAAGAGGATCAAGTTCAACATAGAGCTACCACAAATAAAGGACTATGGCTGGTTCCTAAGAAGAGCTAGTTCCTTGAGCGCTTTTTGGCTGCTCCCCCCCTCTTGCTGGCTAACTTCTTGACCTTCCTAGGAAGAGGAACACGCTCCCGCTCCGGCTCCGGTTCCTCCACGTCATCGACATCGTCATCCAAATAGTCATCCAAAGCCGCCATCCGCGAGGTGCCGACCGTCCTTTTGCCTCTTTCGGTGAAGTCTTCAGGTGTGTACTTGTTGATTCCCTTTCTAGGCTTTAGCATGTATGCAGACCTAACCTGGTACGCCCCCAAGGTCATATCATCATCAGCAACCTATGCATCAACAAAAGATATGGAAAGACCGTGTGTGAGGATATAGTTAGCAATGCATCAACAATTGGATATATATGCTCATGCCATACCTCTTGGATGACCACACCCACATCCTCATCCTCCAAATGATCACCATGGCTCTGGCCCGAAGCGGGATCTGATGGTGTCGCCGACCTAGACCGTTCTTGTGATACATACTCGGGGTCACGACAACCAAAAAGGTTTGATAGCCGCCTTAACTTTTGGCCCTGGCGCTGCAACATGTACAAGTGAATGAGACATCGAACGTAGCAACACATGTTAAGTCTAGTTTGAAGGAGATGTGAACCTTGATGAATGCTCGAAGTGCACCTTCTCCATCGCTTTTGCCAGCCGGGGTTGTTTCAAGAATAGTCTCGGTCTCATCAGCTGCTTTCTTGATCTGGGCACGCTATGAACAGAAATGGTATTAACGTGTTAGGCAAGCGAAGATGTGAATAGAGTGAATGAAAAGCAAAGAGGGCAAATACCACAAAGTTCATCATTGGAGCTGAAGGGATCACTGAGTTGCCTTTCCTGACTAATGCGTTGTACTGGTGTTGGGCTACCTCATCAAAAACAGTGGGTTCTTCCAAAATCTCCTCAGCATACGCCGGCTTGCATACCTCCACACGGGTACTTGCAAGAAACCATGTGAGATAGTTGTTGAACGCTACAGGGCAGTGCTCACGAAGCTGGACTCCTTTTCTAGCCCTAGCTTGCTCCACACTAAGCGCAAACTGTACGACATACTTTCTGTGATGCTTGGCCCAATCCTTAATCTTCCGCTGCCTTTTCCTATCCAACCTGCAAGTTAGAAACATAATATTAGTAGCATCGAAACCGCCGAGAAGCTGCTAAGTACTCAAGGTTAATTATATCTTACGCGTGTAGCAACTTGTCCGTGTCCTCCCACTCCGGCGGATGTGCCTGGAACAAACCAAACTGACGGCGCACTCGATGTGGGAGGTGAAGCTCAACCGCCCAGTTGCATATGAGTGGGCACCGCATACGCCAGAGATCCCTATCCCTAGTGCACATCGGATTCAGCCTGAACTCTAAAGGGTTACCAAAACTATCTCCTGTTCCATACGGCTCCCATATCACCTGCAAAATGGGATAGAATGCAAAATTGATATCGAGTTGCAATAGAAGCATCATAATCGCTTATGCCATGTCAATTCACCTGCTCAGGCGTGATCGCGTCAAGCTCACTCTGGCACAACTTGTACCTGACCGAGGGATCATCTGTCGTCTCATTTATCACATCCCACTTGTAAGCCCAAGTGGGTAGCCGTAGTAGGTCGCCTTTGTCGTCCCAATCATCGTACTTCACCTTCTTCGGACGTCCAACCGGCAAACGCTCCCAGCTCCATATGGAAAGTGCGAGCAAACAACCACCAATACCTCCAGATGACCTACAACAGGCTTCGTCCAACTGCACATAAAAGAGAACATGGTTCAATTAAGAGCAAGACCGCATTCATAATGTAGCAATGAAGTGAAAAAGAAACAACTTCATACCTGTCTATACAAGTAAGCTAGTGTCGCCAAACCCCAACTCCATTTGCTATCGAAGACGGTCAACGCCTTCAGCCACATCCATGGAGCATTCTTGCCTGTGCCATCAGCAAACATAGTCCTGGATATCACATACCACATGTAGACACGAGCATATATCTTGACCGTGTCCTCATCAGCTTCCGGTGGGCAAGTACCAAAGTGATCAGTAATCCACGTGAAAGTAGCACCGGCTGCGACTCTTTCCTTCTTCTTGTTTTCTGCTGCTGGTTCCGGAGGCTCCGGAGGAACCATACCGATAAGGGCATGCATCTGCGCGCGCACCCATCGGAGTCGGTGCTCATACACAGAGGATTCCCATCGATAGGAAGACCGGTGATCATAGCAATATCCTGGAGCGTCACTGTCATCTCCCCGGTCCGTAGATGGAAACTATGTGTCTCCGGCCGCCAATGATCAATAAGCGCGGTGAGTGCTGGAGCATTGTTGGGTGGCGTCGACCGTCTGACCATATGAATGAAAGGGAGAAGTCCTGTCTCCCTTACATACGGTGTGTATCGCTCATCATAGCGCATCCACCCAAGGGTGACCCCGTGAGAACGAAGCTTCAAAGGTGCAAGCGCCTACAAACAAACAATTCATAACATTACATATGGGGTATTGGTGTTTGAAATAAATACGAAATTCATAAAACAGGCCACTTTCATTATTACCCGCTGCTCCACCGCCATAGCGTACGACCGGTGTTGTTTGTCCCAGTGATCATCGAGAAGCCAAACCATCCTAACAATTTTGAAAGAAAGCTTTCTTGTCAACACGATTATCTTTTCAATACAAATAAACTAAAGTACGCCTACTAGATGCAAAATACAAAGCATATGTATCCAAACCGTTCTTGCCAATACAAATGTAATTTCAATAAACTAAACTAAGCCTACCTCATGCAAGATTCAATACAAATATCTTTTCCATATAAATAAAATGTCAACCTATGTATCCAAACTATATAAATAACATGTCAACCTATGTATCCAAACCACATTCTAGTCTAACAAGGGTTCCCCAAATCTAATACACGCAAGATTCAAAAAAAAATTTCCTAAATCTAATACACACAAGATTCAAACAAGGGTTCCTCAAATCTCCGAAATAGCATACATTCTATGGATAGAAAGAAGGGGATCGGAGAAAAGTACCTTCTAGGATGGATTGGTGAAGGAATCCACGGGCCAAATCGTCGGTCTTGAAGATTTTTTAAGAGGGGATTGACAGGGGGAGAGGAGGAAGCCGCCGGCCGCCTGTTCTGTAACTCCTCTGGAACGAATGGGTGGGGTGGGGGGGGGGCAGCGGGCGGCTGGCATCTAAGTCACAGTGCAGCGCCTGCGGGCCGGGCGCTGCACATTACGGTGCAGCGCCTAGCTCTGAGGCGCTGCACTGCTGGGTGCGGGCCCAAGGGCTGCCACGGTGGACTGGCGTGCAACGCCCCCGAGCTGGGCGCTGCACCGTAGGGTGTGGCGCCTGCGTGGCGGGCGCCACACAAAAGGATCAGTGCTGTGAAATAGTTTCACGGGCAGTTCATTTTGTGAATTGATTTCGTCCACAGGTCAAAATAGTCAAAATTGCCCTCGCAACGCCACCTGCTTGGATTGATCACCCAAGCATCAGTGGCCGCCTATGTAATCTCCATATCATCTTGGCAAGACAACCGACTCCTCACTGCCACGGTGCTCATGCTCTTGTCTGGGGTTTTCAAATACATTGGGCGTACCCTTTGCCTTTACAAATCTAGACCAAAGTTCCTCAAGTATGTTATAGTGCCTAATTTGGATAGATATGTACGTGGTGTATACTATCTACCAGGTATCTTTTCAGAGAGGTGTTCTTTTCAGGATGTACTTAGGTGAAGAGTACATGATATGATTCTTGACGACATCGATGGCAAGCTACCGCCAGCTTCCGCTTTCTCAAGTATACTCTTTGATATTCCACCCAATGATATGGCTAGTATTGAAGGTGCAGCTATCATACCAGATTTGTGTTGGGTAACGTAGTAATTTCAAAAAAATTCCTACGCACACGCAAGATCATGGTGATGCATAGCAACGAGAGGGGAGAGTGTGATCTACGTACCCTTGTAGATCGACAACGGAAGCGTTAACTTGGTTGATGTAGTCGTACGTCTTCACGGCCCGACCGATCAAGCACCGAAACTACGGCACCTCCGAGTTCTAGCACACGTTCAGCTCGATGACGATCCCCGGAATCCGATCCAGCAAAGTGTCGGGGAAGAGTTCCGTCAGCACGACGGCGTGGTGACGATCTTGATGTACTACCGTTGCAGGGCTTCGCCTAAGCACCGCTACAATATTATCGAGGACTATGGTGGAAGGGGGCACCGCACACGGCTAAGAATATGATCACGTGGATCAACTTGTGTCTCTAGGGGTGCCCCCAGCCCCCGTATATAAAGGAGCAAGGGGAGGAGGCCGGCCGGCCCTATAGGCGCGCCAAGGAGGAGTCCTCCTCCTAGTAGGAGTAGGACTCCTACTAGGAGGGGGAAGGAAGTGGGGAGGGAGAGGGAAAGGGGGGCGCCGCCCCCCCCCTCTCCTAGTCCAATTCGGACCAGGGGGGAGGAGGCGCGCGGCCCACCTTTGGCTGCCCCTCTCTCTCTCCACTAAGGCCCATATGGCCCATTACTTCTCCCGGGGGGTTCCGGTAACCCTCCGGCTCTCCGGTTTTCTTCGAAATCACCCGGAACACTTTCGGTGTCCGAATATAGCCGTCCAATATATCAATCTTTATGTCTCGACCATTTCGAGACTCCTCGTCATGTCTGTGATCACATCCGGGACTCCGAACTAACTTCGGTACATCAAAACTCATAAACTCATAATATAACTGTCATCGAAACCTTAAGCGTGCGGACCCTACGGGTTCGAGAACAATGTAGACATGACCGAGACACGTCTCCGGTCAATAACCAATAGCGGAACCTGGATGCTCATATTGGCTCCTACATATTCTACGAAGATCTTTATCGGTCAGACCGCATAACAACATACGTCGTTCCCTTTGTCATCGGTATGTTACTTGCCCGAGATTCGATCGTCGGTATCTCAATACCTAGTTCAATCTCGTTACCGGCAAGTCTCTTTACTCGTTCTGTAATACATCATCCCGCAACTAACTCATTAGTTGCAATGCTTGCAAGGCTTAAGTGATGTGCATTA